>NW_027223041.1:278679-388917 GCF_043380555.1 Nothobranchius furzeri
ATCCTAGGTCGACCTTATTAATAAGTAAAACTGTTTGTGAGATCGTGACTTACCCTTCAGCATTAATATTTGAGCTTTGAAAAAACTGTCTTGCCAGCGAACCCAGTAAATTTTGCTGGTATCCTTCTGGCTGTCAAAATCTTTGATAAAGGTTGTTGGAACGATTTCTTTACAGCCGTCGTCTATATACCTAACATAAGCAAACATTTTTTAAGGCAAACAAAATTAGTTTCCTAAATTCGAATTAGTTAAATATAACTGTTGTCTAAAAAGAAATAAGGTCTAAAATATTTTAGTTTTTAAATCGTGACGCCGCAACTTAATTTGCTCTTGATCTTGGTCCTAATGCTAATGTTGAGATACGCCCCTCCAGCTAGCTTTGACTTCAACGGCGGGAAGCGCGTGAGCACTGAGCAGAGGATGCTGTAGTTCCCAGTTCCCCCTCTCAATTCATAGTGGGGATTTGATTACAACCAATTATTTTTTATTTTAAGGGAGAATAAGTGACCCATGACTCATTAAATGTTAATAGCTAATTGCAGACACTATATCTGAAATATTTCTTAAATGTAAACATTGACATTTTTTGAAACTACAATCCATCTAGAAAAAAAAAGTGATTTATTATTACTTATTATCCACCAGAGGTGGGTAGGGACTTGTTACATTCACTCCGCCAATTTCCTTTAGTAACTTTATGGGGGAAAAATACTTTTTACGGGTAGTTTTACTTTATCATTTCTACTCGAATAAAATGTTGCATATTCATTTAATTCAATTTTATAATTAAATAATTTTAATAAAATAAATTAATGAAATAAAATAAACTAATAAAATTAAATAATTAGTAAATTTTTATTTAATTTAAATTTAATGATTTCATTTAATTGAGTACTTTAAAATTAAATTTAAGATTTAAATAATTTATTCAAAGTGTTTAGTAGTTCACAATTACTCTTATTTGACTAACATTTCTGAATACTGTAACCAACGAGTAACTTCAGTGAATACAAAAAAACATTAACTAAAAATGCAGAAAACAAACATCTACAGTTCTTGTTAAAGGGAGATGTTTGCACAGAATTTTGTTCTTCTAATGTAATTTTCTAGCTATTGTTTCCACCACATGATGACCATTCATGATGAAAGACTCGCCTGATATGAGTACAATTTATTTTAAAATAAACCATGTATAGCTGCCATTATTGTAGTTATAAACTCTCTCAGATTGGTGATTTGCTCAAAGGTGATAATGACTTGACCTGGACTGGAAGATTATTTTAGGGACTTGGACTCACACTTGCCCAGTAGGGTCCAGTGACTTGACTTGGATTAATCCTATGAGACTTGGACTTGCACACTAACCCCGGCTTTCCACTGGAGCCGTCAGCAGCACGTTACTGCAGCAGCACGTCATAGCTGCTGATAGGAACCGTGTGGTCAACAGAACCGTTTCCACTGGAGCCGTCAGCAGCGCGAGTCGGCCACGTCTCAGGAGCAGCATGTCGCGGCCTTTACGCGCCGGTTCTATTTTCTACGCGCGACGCCTCTGAAACGGGTCAAGTTCGACATTTTTGGGGAAGGAAAGACAGGAAATCGGACGCGGAAATGGAGAGAAGCTCCCGAGATTTTCAGAATAAAGAACGTACTGCCTTCCGGTTGCTTTACTTTAAAGAAAAAGTTACTAACTGTGCGGCCCCGTGAGAAGTTATCACCTAGCTAGCGGTCTCCTTTGTTTTTCAGGTCCGTATTGGCGATTATAAAACGGACAGAACATAAAACACAAACCATGTTGTAGTTTTCTCCTGCTTGTTGTTGTGTTTACTGACGAAGTCACTCGTGTGACTTCGTGCCCTGTCGGTGACAGCTGCTCCCCTGCTGCTTTGCGTCTCGTGGGAAGGGCCAAGCAGCAGCTTACGCGAGCAAAACGTGCTGCTGCAGTAACGTGCTGCTGACGGCTCCTGTGGAAACCCGGGGTAAGGCAAGGGTCGGCAACCCGCGGCTCTGGAGCCGCATGCGGCTCTTTCATCCATCTGATGTGGCTCTCTGCTTGTAAACTAACTAATGAATAGTTAAAGATTGTCTGCGTAAACCTGAACAGGTCAACTGTTTGTGCATAATCAAATAAGTCTATAGGCGCTTTCTGAGCTGAAGAGGATATGAGATTCTGGACTGTTCTTCAGACAGGCTCATTGATGTGTTGGAGACAGGAACAAGTGCTATTCAGCCAAAGATTCATAATCAGGGGACATTTTTTAAGTCTCTGAGAGACCGTGTTTAGAAAACACTGAATCTTCCTGCATGGTTCTGGTTATGCGATGCGCTCCAAGCCCCCGATCTACACATCTTCATCTTGCTGTCCACCATACGCATGCGCTGACAGCGAGCTGCGCTGAGCTCAGTGTCCATCTCAGATGTTCTGATGGGAATCTTTTCCTGATTGATGTAGCTACCTCTACGATGTGCATAACGATTAAAATATCAGCGCATCTGCAGGTTTGAGATTTCTCCATCAAAATAAACAGTCAAACACGGGAAATATCCGGTCAGTGCGAATCCTGTCATTTAACTGTTTTACCTTCTTGTGAAAATTGTTGCAAACAGAAACATTAAACCGGATGAACACCAGAGCCATGCACACTGTGCCGTTACCTCCGTCAGTGTAAATGAGGGAAAAAAACTACCTGATTGGATCCTTTTCAACAATGATTAATGCAAAGTTTAGTTCAGTACAATGTTTAATTACAACAGTCCAACGAGACAGAGCAGTTATGTGTGACGCCTCAAGAAGCGTCACCTGCTCAGCTATTAAAACCACTAGAAGGGTGAAAAATATCAAAATATTGTAGCGCAGACGGGCTACATTTTTTTTGGATCAATTTGAAACAAACTGTTTTATTAATAATCTTCTGTTGAAAGATAACTTTGAGGTACATGAGCGACTGGTATTGGTTGCTGTCACCTGTTGTGATCTGTTAAAGCAGCTCTCTGCTGTCTGAGTGTAGGCCCCGCCCACAACGCCACAGCTGCTGTGGCTCCCAGTGTTTTCTTTACCGTGGGAAACGGGTAATAATGGCTCTTTGATGGGAACAGGTTGCCGACCCCTGCACTAAGGACTTGAGTGTGACTTGGACTTTTGAAATGGTGACTTGACTAATACTTTCAAATAATGGTATTTCTTAAGTGAGCTGAATTTCACCAGTGTAACTGTTTAAATTTACCATGGTTTTATTCACGAATCATGTCTGTTACTGATATCGATGTTCATTTTTGTTTTAGAATGCCAAAGCGCAAGTACAAATTGTACCTGGAACCAAACAGTACCATCAAGTTACCCTCTGCAAGATGGAACAGAGAGACTTTGGATGTAAGTTAGCTCATGAAAGATGTATCAGAGTTCTTGCAGGGTCTTAAATGGTCTTAAAAAAAGTCTAAAATACATAACTTTAAATTCAAGGACTTAAGTCTGAACAACGCCCACCCAGTTTTTTGTTCTATGTCTTAGGACTGCACAATTAATCGTTAAAAGGTTGTGATTTCAATTCATGCTTGTAAGCAAACTCATTCTGAAATGACAATTAAAATGAAAAAGGGAAAAAAAAAACACAATCATTGTACCGCATTTTAAACCTGGACATAATCTGCATGAAAAAAAGTGCTCCCTCTTTTTCCCTCAACAATTGATAATGGCGGAGCCTTATACCATGTGATGCAGAAGCGAGCTGGCAGGATAAAACAACAGTAGCCTTTATTTATTGTTTTTATTTTCAGTGTCAGCTGTTACAAAGCTGATTTGCAGTTAATACGTGCAATAACTATTTAAATTGGGGAAAAAATTGTGAGAGAATCATGATCTAAATATGAGCAAAAAATAATTGGGATTATTTTATCCAGAATCGTGCAGCCCTACTATGTCTTAGGTTTAAACAGGTCAGTTCTTTTGATTGACTGGATAACAAAACATCTGCCATCAGATGCTTCTGAGATGTTCCAACTCAAACAGACTTTGTTAATGTGTGACTTTGTGTTAATGTGTCATGCTGGTCTAACATTTTGTTCATAGCGGTCTTAAAAGGTCTTAATTGTAACTTTCTGAAACCTACAATAACCCTTTTGTAATGCAGTAATGAAATTTGACTTTTTTTTTTCTTTAACAGATCTATCACATTGCCTTTGCTGATGTTTGAAGACACTAAATAGGGAATATGGTTTTGTAAATATTTTCAGACTTCTCCCTTGAGCAGTGAAAGCTGTGACCAAGTGACTTCTGGTCCATATTCTGCAGATTTTGAGGTGAGGGTTACATGTATTCTTAAATTGATAGAAACATGATTTCACACTGTGCTGCCCTGCACAAAGTGTTGTGGTACTTTCTTACTTAGTAACATCTTTTCTACCTCCTCTGAAGACCACGTCTTCATCTGGTCATTTTGATTTCCCGGAATATCCAGATGACACAATCAACCTTGTAAGTTCTTTTACCAAACCTCATGTGCAAGTTTGTGATATTTACAAACTGAATGTACAAAGAAATGAACTAAAAATCTTTTCAAATAATTTCTTTTGTCTCTAGACCTTGCCCTACACTGAATGTGGCAGAGAAGATGCTGCAGATGTTGAGGTGATTGACTAATATGTGAGGCAAGATAATATTATTACACATTTCTGTTTCTTACTGTGTTTGTGCCTTTTCTACATTCTCTTCAGACCATGTCTCCATGTGGCTGTCTGGAGTCTGATTCAGATGAGACATTCAACCTGGTAAGCTTTTAACCAAATCACACAACAATACCTGCAATTCTTATTTTTATACACAAGCAATGTTTTTCTATTATCTTTGCTGTTTATTATAAGTGTTAAACAGCAGTCCACTGAAGTGAGGCATTGTAGTGAGTTAATAAAAAAAATAAATTACAAGGTCTATTCAAGAAACATTAAATAAAACAGAAGGCTCGACATGAAGTTGGCAAAAACAGAATGAGCGAAAAACTGAACAGATCAGAGGATCCGGTAATTAACTGAAAAACTGTAATAACGGAAATTGGAGAGACAGCATGTGTATCTCATGATAATGATCAAGCAGCACAGGTGAGTGACATAAGTGACATTTCTGGGAAAGTAAAAACAAATAGATATCATGTAGAGAAAAAGTATTCTAAATGCTGGACTAAAAAGAGGGAGAACATCTGCAATGGTCCAAGAAATTACAGTATAAAGAGACCTAAACCAGGAAAAAAAAGATCTAACGTAACAGTGCCTTCAAAACCACAAACAGGACATTGGCAAAATGGAAAGGCGCTAAAAATCCACAAAAAGAGTGCAACAGATATAAGGGGTAACATACGGGCTAGTGAACACTAGAAAAGCTATATAGATCAAACTAAAATTAACCCATAAAACTAGGGATAAAGAAATTAATTAATACTGCAGAGTAAATTAGGGCTGATCAATAAAAGAGGAAACTAATATGGAAATCAGCATCAAAGACCAGAAAAAAAACGTCATTTCTGATGGAAATAACCTAAGAAAAACTAAATAAAAAGAATTCATTGAATCAAGGGGTGTGCCGATTAATTTAAAAATGATTAATCATGTTAAGCGTACCAAATTGTTTACAATTCAAAAACGTTTAAAATCTAGCATTTTAGTCGTGAAAAGAGCGTCTCTGTTGTGTTTCATGTTGGCAGCAGCGTCCAGTTTACCCGGACTTGCTGACTTTTTCGGCACCGTTGGAGCGGGGGTGCATAGACGTACTAAGACGGTCGTTCTGAGACATCGGACTGTATGTTCTTGGGTGTTATTTGGTATATGTGGTGCTTTGGGTGCGTCCCATCGTGGGGTGGTTTACAAGGACTCACATCATCTGTCAGCAGTAAAGAGTTACAGCTACATGTCACAAATGTCTCCCAGGAACTTTTAGTTATGATTAATGTAAAAGGATTTAAATTCCATCTAGGGTCATTCGTAATATTACCTGTTGTTGTATTTTGCCAAGCAAAAGTAATCTTATCATGTTAAGCTAACTTTGTGATGTAACTGCATCGACTAACAGAGGATTATGTTCATGTGGGTCATCAGCATGATGTTGTTGAAGTTATGAAAGCAAACATGGCTGGAATCAGTTTTACCTGTAATCTTATTTTTCTTCTCTAAGTGTGTGTGCTGCTGTAATGAGTGAATGTCCCCACTGTAGGATTAATAAATCTATTCTGTTCTATTCAATACATTTTTATCCGCCAGTAGGGAAAAAATACATTTGAGGATTTTTTACCTTTCCGGGCTTCCGTACAAATAACCTGGTTACGGAGGAGGGGTTCGTCTCCCAAACCAAAAAACACAATCCCAAACTATGCAGGTGTTGATAAAATGCGAGTTCCAATGGCCTGTATTTGATTTGTCACAACTCCTTTGTTTGTTAGTATTCGGTAGCTCTCGCAGTTGAAACCACGCCTAGCATGCTGCATGCTAAAAGCTGTAGCATACCAAACAGGAAGAGAGAACGCCCGGTGTTAACAATGAGCAGCGGGGCAGGAAACGATATATCTTGCTCTCATAGGCTAGTTTGTTAGCCAATCTGAGGCTAGCAAATTCAAATAATGAGTATGAACGAGCAGCAGCCGAAGCTGCCTGATGGAACAAGCCGGAACCACCTGAATATTGACCCAGACCGATTGAATGGTCTGTTAATCAGTATTTCGTAACGTTTTTTAGATGTAAAATGTTTCATATTACTGGTTAATACTTAAGAAATAACCACAAAGTCCTGAAATTAGAATTCAATTCAATTCAGTTCAATTCAAGTTTATTTATATAGCGCCAAATCACGACAAGAGTCGTCTCAAGGCACTTCACATAATAAACATTCCAATTCAGGTCAGAATGAAATGGCCTCTTTAATAATAAATAAATAATGAATAAATCGGTTTCCTGATCTCTAAACAAGATTTGTCCAAACAACCGAAAAAATAATTTAGCACCAAGTAAAGAGGGGAATCGATCCGATACAGTCACCCGATCAGTTGCTTTTATCATTTGTTTTTGCTGGTAGATACATGCAATAATGTGTGTTTATTGTCACCCTACAGCCCACAACTTCTTCTGGTGGCTTATCTGTGCTGCAATCAAGTGACGTCAGCCAGGAGTTTGAGTGCGATTCCTCACCTGAAAGTGATCCTCAAGTTGATTCAAACATTGAAGACCTTCCAGAGGACGACCCATTTGGACAGATAGGATTTGACACTGACATGGATTCTGCACTAATTTCAGGGGGTACAACAACAAGGGCTGAAGCACTGCTCATGGTAATGAGTCATGCAGCAAGACATAACATAACAGGAACACAACTTGATGATTTGTTAAAGCTTATAAATGCACTGTTTGGCAAAGAGGTTTTACCGAGATCCAAATATTTGTTCAACAAAGTGTTTAAGAACTCTTCTGACATAGTGGAATTTCACTTCTACTGCAAAACCTGCAAATTATACATTGGCAAACAAGAAGACATAAAAGAAAAAAACATTGTTCAGTGTACAATTTGTAGTGCTCCCATTGAAATTAGCACATTGAACAGTGCAAGCTTTTTCATAAGCATACCAATTGCACCTCAAATTCAGACACTGATGGAAAACCCTCAAATTCAAAACAGCATGAACTACAGATACCAAAGGCAACAGAATGAACATGTTATCTCTGACATATATGATGGTGAAATGTATCAAAACCTGTCAAAACCAGGTGGCATTCTGTCAGATCCGGCCAATTTGTCATTTAATTTTAATTCTGATGGTTCACCTGTCTACAAGTCTTCCAAATTTTCAATATGGCCCATCCAGCTGCATTTAAATGAACTCCCTCCCAAATTGAGATTCCAGAATGTAATGCTTGCAGGTCTTTGGTTTGGTGCTCAAGAGCCAGTCATGCCAATTTTTCTAAAACTATTTGTTGATCAGGCAAAAACACTGGCATCCAAAGGTGTGTCCTGGAGAAAATGTGGAGCTCTGGTGAACAGCAAAATTGTTGGACTCTGTTGTTGTGTGGACTCAAAGGCAAGACCAGCTATGCAAAACACCACCCAGTTTAATGGGTATTTTGGTTGTGGCTTCTGTTTACACCCTGGGACTCTCGTTGAAAAACAGGTGAAGTATACTGTGACTGCCACAGAATACCCTGATAGAGAGGCTAATAAAATGATTGCAGATATGGAGCATGCCGTAGAACAACACAGAAGTGTCAGAGGGGTGAAAGGTCCATCACCACTGATAAACATGCCTTATTTTGACATTGTTTGGGGGTTTGTTCCAGACTATATGCATGCTGTCTTGCTTGGTGTCATTAGACAGCTGACAGAGCTTCTGTTGAGTGGCAGTGATCAACCCTACTATATCGGCAGTCCAAATACAATGAGGGTGCTAGAAAACAGGATCAAGGAAATCAAGCCACCACACCTTATTACACGACTTCCCAGACCCATTGCAGAGTTCAAGTACTGGAAAGCCTCAGAGTGGCGAGCTTGGCTCCTGTTTTACAGTTTGCCAGTCCTGAATGGGGTGCTTCAGTCACGTTATGTGAAGCACCTATCCCTGCTGGTGTTTGCAGTATTTCTGCTTTTGAAGGAGAATGTCACATTCGAAGAGATCAACAAAGCAGATGAGATGCTGTTCGAGTTCGTGGCAAGGTTTCAACTGTTGTATGGAGAAGCATCTATGACATTCAATGTACACTTGCTAACGCACCTGTCCAAGTCTGTGAAACTGTGGGGGCCGCTCTGGGCACACTCAGCATTTGTATTTGAAAATGCAAATGGTGGTCTGTTGAAACTGTTTCACGGAACAAAATGTGTAGCTTTGCAGATTGTAAACAAATTCTTGTTGCATAGAACGGTTCCGCTTTTCAGTACAAGGTTTGCAGTTAGTGAGCAAGTAAAGAACTTCTGTTTGGAGCTCACAAATAACTCAAGAGTAAAGTCCTTCATTAGATATCAAGACACAACTGTTCTGGATAATGGCAGGGTTACTGAGACAACTGAGGAAGAGAAAAGTGCCTTCATTTCTGCAGAAAAAGTTCCACCAGATGAAATGGTGGTACACAAGAGAATGGTGCACAAAGGACTGGTTTATACCAGCAAAAGCTACAGCCTCAGTAAGAGAAGAAGGGATTGTTATGGAAAGTTGAGTGATGGTGTTTGTGGAGAGATTCGAAGCATTATATCTTTTCCCTCAGAGTGTGGTACAGAAATTGCTGTACTTTTCCAAAAGTTTCATACACAAGCATCATTCCCTTTACCACAAGGGTACAGATTTGAGTCACATATTAGACTTATAAGTAGGGGACCTACTGTGGATCTGATTCCAGTAGACAGGTTAGAGCAGAAATGTCTGGTCCTGAAAACTGGTGATGAGACTTTCATTTGTGACTTTCCAAACCAACATGAAAGAGACTAGTCTTTGGTTGTCGTTCTGTAGGTAACATTTTTCTCTTGTGTTTCACAACTTCTCTTGATCAGTTCTGGCTGATTCAGATTTCTGCCCAGGAGAGTGGACTTTGTGTGCTGTGCCATGTGTCTGAACTGGCTTCTTTGTTTTCCTGATTTACAGTTCTGAGCATTCCTCACTGTACTGGAGAACACCAGGATTTTGTATTTGTGGAAGGTCCTTCTTCAGAGGGGACAGGGAAACAACACAATATGGGGTTTGATTTGTGCCATAAGTGGGGAGACCAACTTCCTTTTCCGCGCTTGCATAAAATGCACTCATTTGACCAGTTTCCTCAACATTGCGCATGCTGAAAGTCCACTCCAAGCATGCACCTTCTTCGAGAGAGGGCCAGCTCACGTGTGTGGCCAACCTGCTGTGGGTGTGCTAGACTTGGTTCTATCTGCACGATGCCTTTTGGAAAGCTGCAGCCTTGAAGTAGAATTTTGCTCCCACAAATCAAGCTGGCTTTTGACAGTTGGTGGTGAAGACAAAGAACTGCATTGACTTCCCTCTGATGGGTTCATTTTTAACATCACTGACACATGTACTAAAAATAACCACAACTGTTCTGAAAAATTGCAAACTCTAGTGGTCAAGTGGTCTTGTTCCAAAACCTTTCTTGATGGCTGTAGTATTTTTAGCATGCACAAGATGAAACTTTGATCAATTTCTTTTAAACATTAGAAATGCTCGGTGTCACTGAGAAAATAGTCTTTTTGTAAAGCACCCCAACTACAAAGAGCATTTCTTTGCCTGTGCACTTTTCTTTTTTAGTGTGCATGCTTTAATTCCATTTCTAGTTCTTTTTAAAACACAGGAAGTTTTTTCTTTACCTGCTAACATTTCGTTTGTGACTACAAACATCCTCAGAGCTGACACTGATGGTGGCGTCACTTCCTACTCCATTTATCCCCGGGCAGCAGAGGACGTTGTCGCCCTCTGCTGCCCGCTCTCCCCTCTCCGTTGATGTAGTCCCATGCACGATCCAATGTGTAGACTCCATTGTCTCTGTTCATGGTCCCACATCCACTTCTCCTTATCTCTATAGCTTCTTTGATCCATCTTTTGTATTTCTATTGTTCGCTGTTTATCCTTGTGTCCCAGTCCATTATGTGGTTTTCTCTTGTGCAGTGATCTGTTACGGCCGATTTCTTTATTGTGCTTTCTGCTTCTTGCTTCACTGCTCTTGTGTGTTTTCGACTTGTTTCTTTCTCGCACTCCTTTCTGTGTTCTATTGTTCGTGTGTTGAGTTGGCGACGAAGCACTATAAAGAAGTCAGCCGTAACAGATCACTGCACAAGAGAAAACCATATAATGGACTGGGACAACACAAGGATCATAAAAACTGAGCAACAGAAGTACAAAAGATGGATAAAAGAAGCTATCGAGATGAGGAGACGTGGATGTGGGACCATGAACAGGGACGATGGAGTTGGATCGCACATGGGACTGCATCATCGGAGAGGGGAGAGCGGGCAGCAGAGGGCGACAACATCCTCTGCTGCCCGCGGATACACAGAGAAGGAAGTGACACCACCATTGGCGTCAGCTCTGAGGATGTTTTTAGTCACAAACGAAACGTTAGCAGGTAAAGCAAAAACCTTTCCTGTGTTTTAAAAAGAACTAGAAATTGAATTAGAAACAGAACACAGCAAGAACACACCAAAGATCCATGCTTTAAGTGTTCACCTTTTTTAATCTGCTCAAATCTTTAAGTTTTGTTTTTACTTTATGTACACAGTGTTTATTGATGGATGGAAAAATATTACTATTTTATCGAAAAACTGCAATGTTAAAATGTGAACAAAAGTGATGTAATCTTGATTAGTTGCTAAAGCCACTTTAAATAGCAATAAAAATTCCCTTAAGATTTTAATGTTTATGATGTTTAACATTTGCTGAAACAATTACAATTTGTTTGTTTTATATAATAAATGTATATAAAGATAATATTGACTATTGTGTAATTATTCATAGATCCATTTTTTTAATCTTAGAATCTGTTTATTTTATTTATTTACTTATTTTTCCTAATATTAAATGTACTAAAATATGTATGCTCTTGTCTTCAGTGTGGCTTGTGTCTGATGGAGGAATGTTTTTATTAAAGTGCTTTCATAGATTCATCCAAAACATCAAAACTGAAAGTGATTGAAAACTATAGTTTTAGAATTGTAATCAGAGAGAGAATTAACCATATTAACAGTATCAAGCTAAGCACTTTAAAACACATTCCCCAAAGCAATCTAAACATTACTGGTCTCAATTTTTTGGGCACTACTGGCAGTTTTTCACACTGCAAGGAAGCAGGAAACCTTGGGAGAGAGGAGGGAGAAATGCGGCTAAAGATATGGGGCTGGAATTCAAACCCTGGATCAACTTTGGCCACCAGCAGACATTGCTGGTGGATAAACCAGCAATGACCAGCAAGGAAGCTGGTTTAGCTGGTTTATGCTGGTGGACCAGCATATACCAGCTAAACCAGCATGGACCAGCAAAGACCAGCAAGGAAGCCATGCTGGTCGTTGCTGGTTTATGCTGGTCCACCAGCATAAACCAGCTAAACCAGCACCAAACCAGCATGGACCAGCAAAAACCAGCAAAGACCAGCAAGGAAGCCATGCTGGTCTATGCTGGTTTTTCCAGCAGGGACCCTTCCTTAAAACGAGGAATAGTTTTGAGCTGTGTGTGGCTAAAATAACCAGACATTCTGCATTTTTCCAATAGGACTACAAAAAATCTTAGCGAGAAGAAAAAATGGCGGATTGGCTCTGTGTTTAGCCGAGGGCCATTACCATATTTGGTAGTTATCCTCACTAAATTAATTACTGATGTAATAGATAATGTAAAAACTGAACGGGTGGACAAATATGCCCAAAACTTAATTATTAAATATCTAAATAGCAACTCCAGTGAATAATATAAGCCTTTTTGCTCACTTAGACACTTAAAATGTGAAACACACCGTGTTAATGGATAAAAAGGTGGGTTTTTCATGTTATGTCTCCTTTAAATTGACACCAGATCCGGTGACCTTTGGGACATGGTTTGACCCCCTTAGGAAAGTGCTATCATCATGAAACGTTCAGATCACTTACAACTCAATAGATTCTACCTTCCTGTAACGTTTCAGCCTGATTGGACCTTGTTTTCACACAAATGAACCCAGAATGATGTGAAATTGTGCTTCGTGCAACATTATTCTGGGTGCCATTTAAAAACCATAAGTGCTAATGACTCCATTCCTTTTTGTGGTTGTAGGGGCTGTTGATTGGAGTACACTAAAACAAACCTGATCTCACTAGGACATTCAGAAGCCAAGTTATAAGCCCACAAATGTGTAACTGGACTACTTCTTTAAATTGACACCAGATCCGGTGACCTTTGGGACATGATTTGACCCCCTTAGGAAAGTGCTATCATCATGAAATGTTCAGATCACTTACAACTCACTAGATTCTACCGTCTTGTAACGTTTCAGCCTGATTGGACCTTGTTTTCACACAAATGAACCCAGAATTATGTGAAATTGTGCTTCGTGCAACATAATTCTGGGTTCCATTTAAAAACCATAAGTGCTTATGACTCCATTCCTTTTTGGGGTAATGGGGGCTGTTAACTGGAGTACTCTAAAACAAACCTGACCTCTTTAGGATATTCAGAAGCCAAGTTATAAGCCCACAAAAGTGTAACTGGACTACTTCTTTAAAGTGACACCAGGCCCGGTGACCTTTGGGACATGGTTTGACCCCCTATAGGATTGTGCGATCATCATGAAAAGTTCAGATCACTTACAACTCAATAGATTCTACCTTCTTGTAACGTTTCAGCCTGATTGGACCTTGTTTTCACACAAATGGACCCAGAATGATGTGAAATTGTGCTTCGTGCAACATAATTCTGGGTGCCATTTACAAACCATAAGTGCTAATGACTCCATTCCTTTTTGTGGTTGTAGGGGCTGTTGATTGGAGTACACTAAAACAAGCTTGACTTCTCTAGGACATTCAGAAGCCAAGTTATAAGCCCACAAATGTGTAATTGGACTACTTCTTTAAATTGACACCAGATCCGGTGACATTTTGGGACATGGTTTGACCCCCTTAGGAAAGTGCTATCATCATGAAATGTTCAGATCACTTACAACTCAATAGATTCTACCTTCCTGTAACGTTTCAGCCTGATTGGACCTTGTTTTCACACAAATGGACCCAGAATGATGTGAAATTGTGCTTCGTGCAACATTATTCTGGGTGCCATTTACAAACCATAAGTGCTAATGACTCCATTCCTTTTTGTGGTTGTAGGGGCTGTTGATTGGAGTACACTAAAACAAGCTTGACTTCTCTAGGACATTCAGAAGCCAAGTTATAAGCCCACAAATGTGTAACTGGACTACTTCTTTAAATTGACACCAGATCCGGTGACCTTTGGGACATGGTTTGACCCCCTTAGGAAAGTGCTATCATCATGAAACGTTCAGATCACTTACAACTCAATAGATTCTACCTTCCTGTAACGTTTCAGCATGATTGGACCTTGTTTTCATACAAATGAACCCAGAATGATGTGAAATTGTGCTTCGTGCAACATAATTCTGGGTGCCATTTACAAACCATAAGTGCTAATGACTCCATTCCTTTTTGTGGTTGTAGGGGCTGTTTATTGGAGTACACTAAATTAAACCTGATCTCTCTAGGACATTCAGAAGCCAAGTTATAAGCCCACAAATGTGTAACTGGACTACTTCTTTAAATTGACACCAGATCCGGTGACCTTTGGGACATAGTTTGACCTCCTTAGGAAAGTGCTATCAGCATGAAACGTTCAGATCATTTACAACTCAATAGATTCTACCTTCCTGTAATGTTTCAGCCTGATTGGACCTTGTTTTCACACAAATGGACCCAGAATGATTTGAAATTGTGCTTCGTACAACATAATTCTGGATGCCATTTACAAACCATAAGTGCTAATGACTCCATTCCTTTTTGTGGTTGTAGGAGCTATTAATTGAAGTACTCTAAAACAAACCTGACCTCTCTAGGACATTCAGAAGAAAAGTTATAAGCCCACAAAAGTGTAACTGGACTACTTCTTTAAAGTGACACCAGGCCCGGTGACCTTTGGGACATGGTTTTACCCCCTATAGGAATGTGCGATCGTCATGAAACGTTCAGATCACTTACAACTCAATAGATTCTACCTTCTTGTAACGTTTCAGCCTGATTGGACCTTGTTTTCACACAAATGGACCCAGAATGATGTGAAATTGTGCTTCGTGCAACATAATTCTGGGTGCCATTTACAAACCATAAGTGCTAATGACTCCATTTCTTTTTGTGGTTGTAGGGGCTGTTGATTGGAGTACACTAAACCAAACCTGATCCCTCTAGGACATTCAGAAGCCAAGTTATAAGCCCACAAATGTGTAACTGGACTACTTCTTTAAATTGACACCAGATCTGGTGACATTTTGGGACATGGTTTGACCACCTTAGGAAAGTGCTATCATCATGAAACGTTCAGATCACTAACAACTCAATAGATTCTACCTTCCTGTAACGTTTCAGCCTGATTGGACCTTGTTTTCACACTAATGAACCCAGAATGATGTGAAATTGTGCTTCGTGCAACATAATTCTGGGTGCCATTTAAAAACCATAAGTGCTAATGACTCCATTCCTTTTTGTTGTTGTAGGGGCTGTTAATTGGAGTACTCTAAAACAAACCTGACCTCTCTAGGATATTCAGAAGCCAAGTTATAAGCCCACAAATGTGTAACTGGACTACTTCTTTAAAGTGACACCAGATCCGGTGACCTTTGGGACATGGTTTGACCCCCAATAGGAATGTGCGATCATCATGAAATGTTCAGATCACTTACAACTCAATATATTCTACCTTCTTGTAACGTTTCAGCCTGATTGGACCTTTTTTTCACACAAATGGACCCAGAATGATGTGAAATTGTGCTTCGTGCAACATAATTCTGGGTGCCATTTATAAACCATAAGTGCTAATGACTCCCTTCCTTTTTGTGGTTGTAGGGGCTGTTGATTGGAGTACACTAAAACAAACCTGATCTCTCTAGGACATTCAGAAGCCAAGTTATAAGCCCACAAATGTGTAACTGGACTACTTCTTTAAATTGACACCAGATCCGGTGACCTTTGGGACATGGTTTGACCCCCTTAGGAAAGTGCTATCATCATGAAACGTTCAGATCACTTACAACTCAATAGATTCTACCTTCCTGTAACGTTTCAGCCTGATTGGACCTTGTTTTCACACAAATGAACCCAGAATGATGTGAAATTGTGCTTCGTGCAACATAATTCTGGGTGCCATTTAAAAACCATAAGTGCTAATGACTCCATTCCTTTTTGTGGTTGTAGGGGCTGTTGGTTGGAGTACACTAAAACAAACCTGATCTCTCTAGGACATTCAGAAGCCAAGTTATAAGCCCACAAATGTGTAACTGGACTACTTCTTTAAATTGACACCAGATCCGGTGACCTTTGGGACATGGTTTGACCCCCTTAGGAAAGTGCTATCATCATGAAACGTTCAGATCACTTACAACTCAATAGGTTCTACCTTCCTGTAACGTTTCAGCCTGATTGGACCTTGTTTTCACACAAATGAACCCAGAATGATGTGAAATTGTGCTTCGTGCAACATAATTCTGGGTGCCATTTAAAAACCATAAGTGCTAATGACTCCATTCCTTTTTGTGGTTGTAGGAGCTGTTGATTGGAGTACACTAAAACAAACCTGACCTCTTTAAGATATTCAGAAGCCAAGTTATAAGCCCACAAAGGTGTAACTGGACTACTTCTTTAAAGTGACACCAGGCCCGTTGACCTTTTTGGAAATGGTTTGACCCCCTATAAGAAAGTGCGATCATCATGAAACGTTCAGATCACTTACAACTCAATAGATTCTACCTTCTTGTAGCGTTTCAGCCTGATTGGACCTTGTTTACACACAAATGGACCCAGAATGATGTGAAATTGTGCTTCGTGCAACATAATTCTGGGTGCCATTTACAAACCATAATTGCTAATGACTCCATTCCTTTTTGTGGTTGTAGGGGCTGTTGGTTGGAGTACACTAAAACAAACCTGATCTCTCTAGGACATTCAGAAGCCAAGTTATAAGCCCACAAATGTGTAACTGGACTACTTCTTTAAATTGACACCAGATCCGGTGACCTTTGGGACATGGTTTGACCCCCTTAGGAAAGTGCTATCATCATCAAACGTTCAGATCACTTACAACTCCATAGATTCTACCGTTCTGTAACGTTTCAGCCTGATTGGACCTTGTTTTCACACAAATGAACCCAGAATGATGTGAAATTGTGCTTCGTGCAACATAATTCTGGGTGCCATTTAAAAACCATAAGTGCTAATGACTCCATTCCTTTTTGGGGTAATAAGGGCTGTTGATTGGAGTACACTAAGACAAACCTGACCTCTCTGAGACATTCAGAAGCTAAGTAATAAGCCCCCAAATGTGTGTTTGGAACCCCGCCTTCAAGGAACAAGTGATCCGGGGACCTTTATGACCTGATTTGATGCCCTTAGGAATCTGCTATCATCATGAAACACAGGAATCATTTACAACTCAATAGATTCTACTTTTCTGTGACATTTCAGCCTGATTGAAGCTGTTTTCTTTGAAATGGACCCGGAATGATGTGAAATTGTGCTTTGTGCAACATAATTCTGGGTGCCATTTAAAAACCATAAGTGCTAATGACTCCATTCCTTTTGTGGTTGTAGGGGCTGTTGATTGGAGTACACTAAAACAAACCTAACCTCTCTAGGCCATTCAGAAGCCAAGTTATAAGCCCACAAAGGTGTAACTGGACTACTTCTTTAAAGTGACACCAGGCCCGGTGACCTTTGGGACATGGTTTGACCCCCTTAGGAAAGTGCTATCATCATGAAACGTTCAGATCATTTACAACTCAATAGATTCTACCTTCCTGTAACGTTTCAGCATGATTGGACCTTGTTTTCACACAAATGGACCCAGAATGAAGTGAAATTGTGCTTCGTGCAACATAATTCTGGGTGCCATTTACAAACCATAAGTGCTAATGACTCCATTCCTTTTTGTGGTTGTAGGGGCTGTTGATTGGAGTACACTAAAACAAGCTTGACTTCTCTAGGACATTCAGAAGCCAAGTTATAAGCCCACAAATGTGTAACTGGACTACTTCTTTAAATTGACACCAGATCCGGTGACCTTTGGGACATGGTTTGACCCCCTTAGGAAAGTGCTATCATCATGAAACGTTCAGATCACTTACAACTCAATAGATTCTACCTTCCTGTAACGTTTCAGCATGATTGGACCTTGTTTTCACACAAATGAACCCAGATAGATGTGAAATTGTGCTTCGTGCAACATAATTCTGGGTGCCATTTACAAACCATAAGTGCTAATGACTCCATTCCTTTTTGTGGTTGTAGGGGCTGTTTATTGGAGTACACTAAATTAAACCTGATCTCTCTAGGACATTCAGAAGCCAAGTTATAAGCCCACAAATGTGTAACTGGACTACTTCTTTAAATTGACACCAGATCCGGTGACCTTTGGGACATAGTTTGACCTCCTTAGGAAAGTGCTATCAGCATGAAACGTTCAGATCACTTACAACTCAATAGATTCTACCTTCCTGTAATGTTTCAGCCTGATTGGACCTTGTTTTCACACAAATGGACCCAGAATGATTTGAAATTGTGCTTCGTACAACATAATTCTGGATGCCATTTACAAACCATAAGTGCTAATGACTCCATTCCTTTTTGTGGTTGTAGGAGCTATTAATTGAAGTACTCTAAAACAAACCTGACCTCTCTAGGACATTCAGAAGAAAAGTTATAAGCCCACAAAAGTGTAACTGGACTACTTCTTTAAAGTGACACCAGGCCCGGTGACCTTTGGGACATGGTTTTACCCCCTATAGGAATGTGCGATCGTCATGAAACGTTCAGATCACTTACAACTCAATAGATTCTACCTTCTTGTAACGTTTCAGCCTGATTGGACCTTGTTTTCACACAAATGGACCCAGAATGATGTGAAATTGTGCTTCGTGCAACATAATTCTGGGTGCCATTTACAAACCATAAGTGCTAATGACTCCATTTCTTTTTGTGGTTGTAGGGGCTGTTGATTGGAGTACACTAAACCAAACCTGATCCCTCTAGGACATTCAGAAGCCAAGTTATAAGCCCACAAATGTGTAACTGGACTACTTCTTTAAATTGACACCAGATCTGGTGACATTTTGGGACATGGTTTGACCACCTTAGGAAAGTGCTATCATCATGAAACGTTCAGATCACTAACAACTCAATAGATTCTACCTTCCTGTAACGTTTCAGCCTGATTGGACCTTGTTTTCACACTAATGAACCCAGAATGATGTGAAATTGTGCTTCGTGCAACATAATTCTGGGTGCCATTTAAAAACCATAAGTGCTAATGACTCCATTCCTTTTTGTTGTTGTAGGGGCTGCTAATTGGAGTACTCTAAAACAAACCTGACCTCTCTAGGATATTCAGAAGCCAAGTTATAAGCCCACAAATGTGTAACTGGACTACTTCTTTAAAGTGACACCAGATCCGGTGACCTTTGGGACATGGTTTGACCCCCAATAGGAATGTGCGATCATCATGAAATGTTCAGATCACTTACAACTCAATATATTCTACCTTCTTGTAACGTTTCAGCCTGATTGGACCTTTTTTTCACACAAATGGACCCAGAATGATGTGAAATTGTGCTTCGTGCAACATAATTCTGGGTGCCATTTATAAACCATAAGTGCTAATGACTCCCTTCCTTTTTGTGGTTGTAGGGGCTGTTGATTGGAGTACACTAAAACAAACCTGATCTCTCTAGGACATTCAGAAGCCAAGTTATAAGCCCACAAATGTGTAACTGGACTACTTCTTTAAATTGACACCAGATCCGGTGACCTTTGGGACATGGTTTGACCCCCTTAGGAAAGTGCTATCATCATGAAACGTTCAGATCACTTACAACTCAATAGATTCTACCTTCCTGTAACGTTTCAGCCTGATTGGACCTTGTTTTCACACAAATGAACCCAGAATGATGTGAAATTGTGCTTCGTGCAACATAATTCTGGGTGCCATTTAAAAACCATAAGTGCTAATGACTCCATTCCTTTTTGTGGTTGTAGGGGCTGTTGGTTGGAGTACACTAAAACAAACCTGATCTCTCTAGGACATTCAGAAGCCAAGTTATAAGCCCACAAATGTGTAACTGGACTACTTCTTTAAATTGACACCAGATCCGGTGACCTTTGGGACATGGTTTGACCCCCTTAGGAAAGTGCTATCATCATGAAACGTTCAGATCACTTACAACTCAATAGGTTCTACCTTCCTGTAACGTTTCAGCCTGATTGGACCTTGTTTTCACACAAATGAACCCAGAATGATGTGAAATTGTGCTTCGTGCAACATAATTCTGGGTGCCATTTAAAAACCATAAGTGCTAATGACTCCATTCCTTTTTGTGGTTGTAGGAGCTGTTGATTGGAGTACACTAAAACAAACCTGACCTCTTTAAGATATTCAGAAGCCAAGTTATAAGCCCACAAAGGTGTAACTGGACTACTTCTTTAAAGTGACACCAGGCCCGTTGACCTTTTTGGAAATGGTTTGACCCCCTATAAGAAAGTGCGATCTTCATGAAACGTTCAGATCACTTACAACTCAATAGATTCTACCTTCTTGTAGCGTTTCAGCCTGATTGGACCTTGTTTACACACAAATGGACCCAGAATGATGTGAAATTGTGCTTCGTGCAACATAATTCTGGGTGCCATTTACAAACCATAATTGCTAATGACTCCATTCCTTTTTGTGGTTGTAGGGGATGTTGGTTGGACTACACTAAAACAAACCTGATCTCTCTAGGACATTCAGAAGCCAAGTTATAAGCCCACAAATGTGTAACTGGACTACTTCTTTAAATTGACACCAGATCCGGTGACCTTTGGGACATGGTTTGACCCCCTTAGGAAAGTGCTATCATCATCAAACGTTCAGATCACTTACAACTCCATAGATTCTACCGTTCTGTAACGTTTCAGCCTGATTGGACCTTGTTTTCACACAAATGAACCCAGAATGATGTGAAATTGTGCTTCGTGCAACATAATTCTGGGTGCCATTTAAAAACCATAAGTGCTAATGACTCCATTCCTTTTTGGGGTAATAAGGGCTGTTGATTGGAGTACACTAAGACAAACCTGACCTCTCTGAGACATTCAGAAGCTAAGTAATAAGCCCCCAAATGTGTGTTTGGAACCCCGCCTTCAAGGAACAAGTGATCCGGTGACCTTTATGACCTGATTTGATGCCCTTAGGAATCTGCTATCATCATGAAACACAGGAATCATTTACAACTCAATAGATTCTACTTTTCTGTGACATTTCAGCCTGATTGAAGCTGTTTTCTTTGAAATGGACCCGGAATGATGTGAAATTGTGCTTTGTGCAACATAATTCTGGGTGCCATTTAAAAACCATAAGTGCTAATGACTCCATTCCTTTTGTGGTTGTAGGGGCTGTTGATTGGAGTACACTAAAACAAACCTAACCTCTCTAGGCCATTCAGAAGCCAAGTTATAAGCCCACAAAGGTGTAACTGGACTACTTCTTTAAAGTGACACCAGGCCCGGTGACCTTTGGGACATGGTTTGACCCCCTTAGGAAAGTGCTATCATCATGAAACGTTCAGATCATTTACAACTCAATAGATTCTACCTTCCTGTAATGTTTCAGCATGATTGGACCTTGTTTTCACACAAATGGACCCAGAATGAAGTGAAATTGTGCTTCGTGCAACATAATTCTGGGTGCCATTTACAAACAATAAGTGCTAATGACTCCATTCCTTTTTGTGGTTGTAGGGGCTGTTAATTGGAGTTCTCTAAAACAAACCTGACCTCTCTAGGATATTCAGAAGCCAAGTTATAAGCCTACAAATGTGTAACTGGACTACTTCTTTAAAGTGACACCAGATCCGGTGACCTTTGGGACATGGTTTGACCCCCAATAGGAATGTGCGATCATCATGAAACGTTCAGATCACTTACAACTCAATAGATTCTACCTTCTTGTAACGTTTCAGCCTGATTGGACCTTGTTTTCACACAAATGGACCCAGAATGATGTGAAATTGTGCTTCGTGCAACATAATTCTGGGTGCCATTTACAAACCATAAGTGCTAATGACTCCCTTCCTTTTTGTGGTTGTAGGGGCTGTTGATTGGAGTACACTAAAACAAACCTGATCTCTCTAGGAAATTCAGAAGCCAAGTTATAAGCCCACAAATGTGTAACTGGACTACTTCTTTAAATTGACACCAGATCCGGTGACCTTTGGGACATGGTTTGACCCCCTTAGGAAAGTGCTATCATCATGAAACGTTCAGATCACTTACAACTCAATAGATTCTACCTTCCTGTAACGTTTCAGCCTGATTGGACCTTGTTTTCACACAAATGAACCCAGAATGATGTGAAATTGTGCTTCGTGCAACATTATTCTGGGTGCCATTTAAAAACCATAAGTGCTAATGACTCCATTCCTTTTTGTGGTTGTAGGGGCTGTTGATTGGAGTACACTAAAACAAACCTGATCTCACTAGGACATTCAGAAGCCAAGTTATAAGCCCACAAATGTGTAACTGGACTACTTCTTTAAATTGACACCAGATCCGGTGACCTTTGGGACATGATTTGACCCCCTTAGGAAAGTGCTATCATCATGAAATGTTCAGATCACTTACAACTCACTAGATTCTACCGTCTTGTAACGTTTCAGCCTGATTGGACCTTGTTTTCACACAAATGAACCCAGAATTATGTGAAATTGTGCTTCGTGCAACATAATTCTGGGTTCCATTTAAAAACCATAAGTGCTTATGACTCCATTCCTTTTTGGGGTAATGGGGGCTGTTAACTGGAGTACTCTAAAACAAACCTGACCTCTTTAGGATATTCAGAAGCCAAGTTATAAGCCCACAAAAGTGTAACTGGACTACTTCTTTAAAGTGACACCAGGCCCAGTGACCTTTGGGACATGGTTTGACCCCCTATAGGATTGTGCGATCATCATGAAAAGTTCAGATCACTTACAACTCAATAGATTCTACCTTCTTGTAACGTTTCAGCCTGATTGGACCTTGTTTTCACACAAATGGACCCAGAATGATGTGAAATTGTGCTTCGTGCAACATAATTCTGGGTGCCATTTACAAACCATAAAAGCTAATGACTCCATTCCTTTTTGTGGTTGTAGGGGCTGTTGATTGGAGTACACTAAAACAAGCTTGACTTCTCTAGGACATTCAGAAGCCAAGTTATAAGCCCACAAATGTGTAATTGGACTACTTCTTTAAATTGACACCAGATCCGGTGACATTTTGGGACATGGTTTGACCCCCTTAGGAAAGTGCTATCATCATGAAATGTTCAGATCACTTACAACTCAATAGATTCTACCTTCCTGTAACGTTTCAGCCTGATTGGACCTTGTTTTCACACAAATGGACCCAGAATGATGTGAAATTGTGCTTCGTGCAACATTATTCTGGGTGTCATTTAAAAACCATAAGTGCTAATGACTCCATTCCTTTTTGTGGTTGTAGGGGCTGTTGATTGGAGTACACTAAAACAAACCTGATCTCACTAGGACATTCAGAAGCCAAGTTATAAGCCCACAAATGTGTAACTGGACTACTTCTTTAAATTGACACCAGATCCGGTGACCTTTGGGACATGATTTGACCCCCTTAGGAAAGTGCTATCATCATGAAATGTTCAGATCACTTACAACTCAATAGATTCTAACTTCCTGTAACGTTTCAGCCTGATTGGACCTTGTTTTCACACAATTGAACCCAGAATGATGTGAAATTGTGCTTCGTGCAACATAATTCTGGGTGCCATTTAAAAACCATAAGTGCTAATGACTCCATTCCTTTTTGTGGTTGTAGGGGCTGTTAATTGGAATACTCTAAAACAAACCTGACCTCTCTAGGATATTCAGAAGCCAAGTTATAAGCCCACAAATGTGTAACTGGACTACTTCTTTAAAGTGACACCAGATCCGGTGACCTTTGGGACATGGTTTGACCCCCAATAGGAATGTGCGATCATCATGAAACGTTCAGATCACTTACAACTCAATAGATTCTACCTTCTTGTAACGTTTCAGCCTGATTGGACCTTGTGTTCACACAAATGGACCCAGAATGATGTGAAATTGTGCTTCGTGCAACATAATTCTGGGTGCCATTTACAAACCATAAGTGCTAATGACTCCATTCCTTTTTGTGGTTGTAGGGGCTGTTGGATGGAGTACACTAAAACAAACCTGATCTCTCTAGGACATTCAGAAGCCAAGTTATAAGCCCACAAATGTGTAACTGGACTACTTCTTTAAATTGACACCAGATCCGGTGACCTTTGGGACATGGTTTGACCCCCTTAGGAAAGTTCTATCATCATGAAACGTTCAGATCACTTACAACTCAATAGATTCTACCTTCCTGCAACGTTTCAGCCTGATTGGACCTTGTTTTCACACAAATGAACCCAGAATGATGTGAAATTGTGCTTCGTGCAACATAATTCTGGGTGCCATTTAAGAACCATAAGTGCTAATGACTCCATTCCTTTTTGTGGTTGTAGGAGCTATTAATTGAAGTACTCTAAAACAAACCTGACCTCTCTAGGACATTCAGAAGAAAAGTTATAAGCCCACAAATGTGTAACTGGACTACTTCTTTAAAGTGACACCAGGCCCGGTGACCTTTGGGACATGGTTTGACCACCTATAGTAATGTGAAATCATCTTGAAACGTTCAGATCACTTACAACTCAATAGATTCTACCTTCTTGTAACGTTTCAGCCTGATTGGACCTTGTTTTCACACAAATGGACCCAGAATGATGTGAAATTGTGCTTCGTGCAACATAATTCTGGGTGCCATTTACAAACCATAAGTGCTAATGACTCCCTTCTTTTTGTGGTTGTAGGAGCTATTAATTGAAGTACTCTAAAACAAACCTGACCTCTCTAGGACATTCAGAAGAAAAGTTATAAGCCGAAAAAGGTGTAACTGGACTACTTCTTTAAAGTGACACCAGGCCCGGTGACCTTTGGGACATGGTTTGACCCCCTATAGGAATGTGCGATCATCATGAAACGTTCAGATCACTTACAACTCAATAGATTCTACCTTCATGTAAAGTTTCAGCCTGATTGGACCTTGTTTTCACACAAATGGACCCAGAATGATGTGAAATTGTGCTTCGTGCAACATAATTCTGGGTGCCATTTACAAACCATAAGTGCTAATGACTCCCTTCCTTTTTGTGGTTGTAGGGGCTGTTGATTGGAGTACACTAAAACAAACCTGATCTCTCTAGGAAATTCAGAAGCCAAGTTATAAGCTCACAAATGTGTAACTGGAATACTTCTTTAAATTGACACCAGATCCGGTGACCTTTGGGACATGGTTTGACCCCCTTAGGAAAGTGCTATCATCATGAAACGTTCAGATCACTTACAACTCAATAGATTCTAACTTCCTGTAACGTTTCAGCCTGATTGGACCTTGTTTTCACACAAATGAACCCAGAATGATGTGAAATTGTGCTTCGTGCAACATAATTCTGGGTGCCATTTAAGAACCATAAGTGCTAATGACTCCATTCCTTTTTGTGGTTGTAGGAGCTATTAATTGAAGTACTCTAAAACAAACCTGACCTCTCTAGGACATTCAGAAGAAAAGTTATAAGCCCACAAATGTGTAACTGGACTACTTCTTTAAAGTGACACCAGGCCCGGTGACCTTTGGGACATGGTTTGACCACCTATAGTAATGTGCAATCATCTTGAAACGTTCAGATCACTTACAACTCAATAGATTCTACCTTCTTGTAACGTTTCAGCCTGATTGGACCTTGTTTTCACACAAATGGACCCAGAATGATGTGAAATTGTGCTCCGTGCAACATAATTCTGGCTGCCATTTACAAACCATAAGTGCTAATGACTCCCTTCCTTTTTGTGGTTGTAGGGGCTGTTGATTGGAGTACACTAAAACAAACCTGATCTCTCTAGGAAATTCAGAAGCCAAGTTATAAGCTCACAAATGTGTAACTGGACTACTTCTTTAAATTGACACAAGATCCGGTGACCTTTGGGACATGGTTTGACCCCCTTAGGAAAGTGATATCATCATGAAATGTTCAGATCACTTACAACTCAATAGATTCTACCTTCCTGTAACGTTTCAGCCTGATTGGACCTTGTTTTCACACAATTGAACCCAGAATGATGTGAAATTGTGCTTCGTGCAACATAATTCTGGGTGCCATTTAAGAACCATAAGTGCTAATGACTCCATTCCTTTTTGTGGTTTTAGGAGCTATTAATTGAAGTACTCTAAAACAAACCTGACCTCTCTAGGACATTCAGAAGAAAAGTTATAAGCCCACAAATGTGTAACTGGACTACTTCTTTAAAGTGACACCAGGCCCGGTGACCTTTGGGACATGGTTTGACCACCTATAGTAATGTGCAATCATCTTGAAACGTTCAGATCACTTACAACTCAATAGATTCTACCTTCTTGTAACGTTTCAGCCTGATTGGACCTTGTTTTCACACAAATGGACCGAGAATGATGTGAAATTGTGCTTCGTGCAACATAATTCTGGGTGCCATTTACAAACCATAAGTGCTAATGACTCCATTCCTTTTTGTGGTTGTAGAGGCTGTTGAATGGAGTACACTAAAACAAACCTGACCTCTTTAGGATATTCAGAAGCCAAGTTATAAGCCCACAAAGGTGTAACTGGACTACTTCTTTAAAGTGACACCAGGCCCGGTGACCTTTGGGACATGGTTTGACCCCCTATAGGAATGTGCGATCATCATGAAACGTTCAGATCACTTACAACTCAATAGATTCTACCTTCTTGTAACGTTTCAGCCTGATTGGACCTTGTTTTCACACAAATGGACCCAGAATGATGTGAAATTGTGCTTCGTGCAGCATAATTCTGGGTGCCATTTACAAACCATAAGTGCTAATGACTCCATTCCTTTTTGTGGTTGTAGGGGCTGTTGGTTGGAGTACACTAAAACAAACATGACCTCTCTAGGACATTCAGAAGCCAAGTTATAAGCCCACAAATGTGTAACTGGACTACTTCTTTAAATTGACACCAGATCTGGTGACCTTTGGGACATGGTTTGACCCCCTTAGGAAAGTGCTATCATCATGAAACGTTCAGATCACTTACAACTCAATAGATTCTACCTTCCTGTAACGTTTCAGCCCGATTGGACCTTGTTTTCACACAAATGAACCCAGAATGATGTGAAATTGTGCTTCGTGCAACATAATTCTGGGTGCCATTTAAAAACCATAAGTGCTAATGACTCCAGTCCTTTTTGTGGTTGTAGGGGCTGTTGATTGGAGTACACTAAAACAAACCTGACCTCTTGAGGATATTCAGAAGCCAAGTTATAAGCCCACAAAGTTGTAACTGGACTACTTTTTTAAAGTGACACCAGGCCCGGTGACCTTTGGGACATGGTTTGACCCCCTTAGGAAAGTGCTATCATCATGAAACGTTCAGATCACTTACAACTCAATAGATTCTACCTTCTTGTAACGTTTCAGCCTGATTGGACCTTGTTTTCACACAAATGGACCCAGAATGATGTGAAATTGTGCTCCGTGCATCATAATTCTGGCTGCCATTTACAAACCATAAGTGCTAATGACTCCATTCCTTTTTGTGGTTGTAGGAGCTATTAATTGAAGTACTCTAAAACAAACCTGACCTCTCTAGGACATTCAGAAGAAAAGTTATAAGCCGACAAAGGTGTAACTGGACTACTTCTTTAAAGTGACACCAGGCCCGGTGACCTTTGGGACATGGTTTGACCACCTATAGTAATGTGCAATCATCTTGAAATGTTCAGATCACTTACAACTCAATAGATTCTACCTTCTTGTAACGTTTCAGCCTGATTGGACCTTGTTTTCACACAAATGAACCCAGAATGATGTGAAATTGTGCTTCGTGCAACATAATTCTGGGTGCCATTTAAAAACCATAAGTGCTAATGACTCCATTCCTTTTTGTGGTTGTAGGGGATGTTAATTGGAATACTCTAAAACAAACCTGACCTCTCTAGGATATTCAGAAGCCAAGTTATAAGCCCACAAATGTGTAACTGGACTACTTCTTTAAAGTGACACCAGATCCGGTGACCTTTGGGACATGGTTTGACCCCCTTAGGAAAGTGCTATCATCATGAAACGTTCAGATCACTTACAACTCAATAGATTCTACCTTCCTGCAACGTTTCAGCCTGATTGGACCTTGTTTTCACACAAATGAACCCAGAATGATGTGAAATTGTGCTTCGTGCAACATAATTCTGGGTGCCATTTAAGAACCATAAGTGCTAATGACTCCATTCCTTTTTGTGGTTGTAGGAGCTATTAATTGAAGTACTCTAAAACAAACCTGACCTCTCTAGGACATTCAGAAGAAAAGTTATAAGCCCACAAATGTGTAACTGGACTACTTCTTTAAAGTGACACCAGGCCCGGTGACCTTTGGGACATGGTTTGACCACCTATAGTAATGTGAAATCATCTTGAAACGTTCAGATCACTTACAACTCAATAGATTCTACCTTCTTGTAACGTTTCAGCCTGATTGGACCTTGTTTTCACACAAATGGACCCAGAATGATGTGAAATTGTGCTTCGTGCAACATAATTCTGGGTGCCATTTACAAACCATAAGTGCTAATGACTCCCTTCTTTTTGTGGTTGTAGGAGCTATTAATTGAAGTACTCTAAAACAAACCTGACCTCTCTAGGACATTCAGAAGAAAAGTTATAAGCCGAAAAAGGTGTAACTGGACTACTTCTTTAAAGTGACACCAGGCCCGGTGACCTTTGGGACATGGTTTGACCCCCTATAGGAATGTGCGATCATCATGAAACGTTCAGATCACTTACAACTCAATAGATTCTACCTTCTTGTAACGTTTCAGCCTGATTGGACCTTGTTTTCACACAAATGGACCCAGAATGATGTGAAATTGTGCTTCGTGCAGCATAATTCTGGGTGCCATTTACAAACCATAAGTGCTAATGACTCCATTCCTTTTTGTGGTTGTAGGGGCTGTTGGTTGGAGTACACTAAAACAAACATGACCTCTCTAGGACATTCAGAAGCCAAGTTATAAGCCCACAAATGTGTAACTGGACTACTTCTTTAAATTGACACCAGATCTGGTGACCTTTGGGACATGGTTTGACCCCCTTAGGAAAGTGCTATCATCATGAAATGTTCAGATCACTTACAACTCAATAGATTCTAACTTCCTGTAACGTTTCAGCCTGATTGGACCTTGTTTTCACACAATTGAACCCAGAATGATGTGAAATTGTGCTTCGTGCAACATAATTCTGGGTGCCATTTACAAACCATAAGTGCTAATGACTCCATTCCTTTTTGTGGTTGTAGGGGCTGTTAATTGGAATACTCTAAAACAAACCTGACCTCTCTAGGATATTCAGAAGCCAAGTTATAAGCCCACAAATGTGTAACTGGACTACTTCTTTAAAGTGACACCAGATCCGGTGACCTTTGGGACATGGTTTGACCCCCAATAGGAATGTGCGATCATCATGAAACGTTCAGATCACTTACAACTCAATAGATTCTACCTTCTTGTAACGTTTCAGCCTGATTGGACCTTGTGTTCACACAAATGGACCCAGAATGATGTGAAATTGTGCTTCGTGCAACATAATTCTGGGTGCCATTTACAAACCATAAGTGCTAATGACTCCATTCCTTTTTGTGGTTGTAGGGGCTGTTGGATGGAGTACACTAAAACAAACCTGATCTCTCTAGGACATTCAGAAGCCAAGTTATAAGCCCACAAATGTGTAACTGGACTACTTCTTTAAATTGACACCAGATCCGGTGACCTTTGGGACATGGTTTGACCCCCTTAGGAAAGTTCTATCATCATGAAACGTTCAGATCACTTACAACTCAATAGATTCTACCTTCCTGCAACGTTTCAGCCTGATTGGACCTTGTTTTCACACAAATGAACCCAGAATGATGTGAAATTGTGCTTCGTGCAACATAATTCTGGGTGCCATTTAAGAACCATAAGTGCTAATGACTCCATTCCTTTTTGTGGTTGTAGGAGCTATTAATTGAAGTACTCTAAAACAAACCTGACCTCTCTAGGACATTCAGAAGAAAAGTTATAAGCCCACAAATGTGTAACTGGACTACTTCTTTAAAGTGACACCAGGCCCGGTGACCTTTGGGACATGGTTTGACCACCTATAGTAATGTGAAATCATCTTGAAACGTTCAGATCACTTACAACTCAATAGATTCTACCTTCTTGTAACGTTTCAGCCTGATTGGACCTTGTTTTCACACAAATGGACCCAGAATGATGTGAAATTGTGCTTCGTGCAACATAATTCTGGGTGCCATTTACAAACCATAAGTGCTAATGACTCCCTTCTTTTTGTGGTTGTAGGAGCTATTAATTGAAGTACTCTAAAACAAACCTGACCTCTCTAGGACATTCAGAAGAAAAGTTATAAGCCGAAAAAGGTGTAACTGGACTACTTCTTTAAAGTGACACCAGGCCCGGTGACCTTTGGGACATGGTTTGACCCCCTATAGGAATGTGCGATCATCATGAAACGTTCAGATCACTTACAACTCAATAGATTCTACCTTCCTGTAAAGTTTCAGCCTGATTGGACCTTGTTTTCACACAAATGGACCCAGAATGATGTGAAATTGTGCTTCGTGCAACATAATTCTGGGTGCCATTTACAAACCATAAGTGCTAATGACTCCCTTCCTTTTTGTGGTTGTAGGGGCTGTTGATTGGAGTACACTAAAACAAACCTGATCTCTCTAGGAAATTCAGAAGCCAAGTTATAAGCTCACAAATGTGTAACTGGAATACTTCTTTAAATTGACACCAGATCCGGTGACCTTTGGGACATGGTTTGACCCCCTTAGGAAAGTGCTATCATCATGAAACGTTCAGATCACTTACAACTCAATAGATTCTAACTTCCTGTAACGTTTCAGCCTGATTGGACCTTGTTTTCACACAAATGAACCCAGAATGATGTGAAATTGTGCTTCGTGCAACATAATTCTGGGTGCCATTTAAGAACCATAAGTGCTAATGACTCCATTCCTTTTTGTGGTTGTAGGAGCTATTAATTGAAGTACTCTAAAACAAACCTGACCTCTCTAGGACATTCAGAAGAAAAGTTATAAGCCCACAAATGTGTAACTGGACTACTTCTTTAAAGTGACACCAGGCCCGGTGACCTTTGGGACATGGTTTGACCACCTATAGTAATGTGCAATCATCTTGAAACGTTCAGATCACTTACAACTCAATAGATTCTACCTTCTTGTAACGTTTCAGCCTGATTGGACCTTGTTTTCACACAAATGGACCCAGAATGATGTGAAATTGTGCTCCGTGCAACATAATTCTGGCTGCCATTTACAAACCATAAGTGCTAATGACTCCCTTCCTTTTTGTGGTTGTAGGGGCTGTTGATTGGAGTACACTAAAACAAACCTGATCTCTCTAGGAAATTCAGAAGCCAAGTTATAAGCTCACAAATGTGTAACTGGACTACTTCTTTAAATTGACACAAGATCCGGTGACCTTTGGGACATGGTTTGACCCCCTTAGGAAAGTGATATCATCATGAAACGTTCAGATCACTTACAACTCAATAGATTCTACCTTCCTGTAACGTTTCAGCCTGATTGGACCTTGTTTTCACACAATTGAACCCAGAATGATGTGAAATTGTGCTTCGTGCAACATAATTCTGGGTGCCATTTAAAAACCATAAGTGCTAATGACTCCATTCCTTTTTGTGGTTGTAGGGGCTGTTAATTGGAATACTCTAAAACAAACCTGACCTCTCTAGGATATTCAGAAGCCAAGTTATAAGCCCACAAATGTGTAACTGGACTACTTCTTTAAAGTGACACCAGATCCGGTGACCTTTGGGACATGGTTTGACCCCCAATAGGAATGTGCGATCATCATGAAACGTTCAGATCACTTACAACTCAATAGATTCTACCTTCTTGTAACGTTTCAGCCTGATTGGACCTTGTTTTCACACAAATGAACCCAGAATGATGTGAAATTGTGCTTCGTGCAACATAATTCTGGGTGCCATTTAAGAACCATAAGTGCTAATGACTCCATTCCTTTTTGTGGTTGTAGGAGCTATTAATTGAAGTACTCTAAAACAAACCTGACCTCTCTAGGACATTCAGAAGAAAAGTTATAAGCCCACAAATGTGTAACTGGACTACTTCTTTAAAGTGACACCAGGCCCGGTGACCTTTGGGACATGGTTTGACCACCTATAGTAATGTGCAATCATCTTGAAACGTTCAGATCACTTACAACTCAATAGATTCTACCTTCTTGTAACGTTTCAGCCTGATTGGACCTTGTTTTCACACAAATGGACCCAGAATGATGTGAAATTGTGCTCCGTGCAACATAATTCTGGCTGCCATTTACAAACCATAAGTGCTAATGACTCCCTTCCTTTTTGTGGTTGTAGGGGCTGTTGATTGGAGTACACTAAAACAAACCTGATCTCTCTAGGAAATTCAGAAGCCAAGTTATAAGCTCACAAATGTGTAACTGGACTACTTCTTTAAATTGACACAAGATCCGGTGACCTTTGGGACATGGTTTGACCCCCTTAGGAAAGTGATATCATCATGAAACGTTCAGATCACTTACAACTCAATAGATTCTACCTTCCTGTAACGTTTCAGCCTGATTGGACCTTGTTTTCACACAATTGAACCCAGAATGATGTGAAATTGTGCTTCGTGCAACATAATTCTGGGTGCCATTTAAAAACCATAAGTGCTAATGACTCCATTCCTTTTTGTGGTTGTAGGGGCTGTTAATTGGAATACTCTAAAACAAACCTGACCTCTCTAGGATATTCAGAAGCCAAGTTATAAGCCCACAAATGTGTAACTGGACTACTTCTTTAAAGTGACACCAGATCCGGTGACCTTTGGGACATGGTTTGACCCCCAATAGGAATGTGCGATCATCATGAAACGTTCAGATCACTTACAACTCAATAGATTCTACCTTCTTGTAACGTTTCAGCCTGATTGGACCTTGTTTTCACACAAATGGACCCAGAATGATGTGAAATTGTGCTTCGTGCAACATAATTCTGGGTGCAATTTACAAACCATAAGTGCTAATGACTCCCTTCCTTTTTGTGGTTGTAGGGGCTGTTGATTGGAGTACACTAAAACAAACCTGATCTCTCTAGGAAATTCAGAAGCCAAGTTATAAGCTCACAAATGTGTAACTGGACTACCTCTTTAAATTGACACCAGATCCGGTGACCATTGGGACATGGTTTGACCCCCTTAGGAAAGTGCTATCATCATGAAACGTTCAGATCACTTACAACTCAATAGATTCTAACTTCCTGTAACGTTTCAGCCTGATTGGACCTTGTTTTCACACAAATGAACCCAGAATGATGTGAAATTGTGCTTCGTGCAACATAATTCTGGGTGCCATTTAAGAACCATAAGTGCTAATGACTCCATTCCTTTTTGTGGTTGTAGGAGCTATTAATTGAAGTACTCTAAAACAAACCTGACCTCTCTAGGACATTCAGAAGAAAAGTTATAAGCCCACAAATGTGTAACTGGACTACTTCTTTAAAGTGACACCAGGCCCGGTGACCTTTGGGACATGGTTTGACCACCTATAGTAATGTGCAATCATCTTGAAACGTTCAGATCACTTACAACTCAATAGATTCTACCTTCTTGTAACGTTTCAGCCTGATTGGACCTTGTTTTCACACAAATGGACCGAGAATGATGTGAAATTGTGCTTCGTGCAACATAATTCTGGGTGCCATTTACAAACCATAAGTGCTAATGACTCCATTCCTTTTTGTGGTTGTAGAGGCTGTTGATTGGAGTACACTAAAACAAACCTGACCTCTTTAGGATATTCAGAAGCCAAGTTATAAGCCCACAAAGGTGTAACTGGACTACTTCTTTAAAGTGACACCAGGCCCGGTGACCTTTGGGACATGGTTTGACCCCCTATAGGAATGTGCGATCATCATGAAACGTTCAGATCACTTACAACTCAATAGATTCTACCTTCTTGTAACGTTTCAGCCTGATTGGACCTTGTTTTCACACAAATGGACCCAGAATGATGTGAAATTGTGCTTCGTGCAGCATAATTCTGGGTGCCATTTACAAACCATAAGTGCTAATGACTCCATTCCTTTTTGTGGTTGTAGGGGCTGTTGGTTGGAGTACACTAAAACAAACATGACCTCTCTAGGACATTCAGAAGCCAAGTTATAAGCCCACAAATGTGTAACTGGACTACTTCTTTAAATTGACACCAGATCTGGTGACCTTTGGGACATGGTTTGACCCCCTTAGGAAAGTGCTATCATCATGAAACGTTCAGATCACTTACAACTCAATAGATTCTACCTTCCTGTAACGTTTCAGCCCGATTGGACCTTGTTTTCACACAAATGAACCCAGAATGATGTGAAATTGTGCTTCGTGCAACATAATTCTGGGTGCCATTTAAAAACCATAAGTGCTAATGACTCCAGTCCTTTTTGTGGTTGTAGGGGCTGTTGATTGGAGTACACTAAAACAAACCTGACCTCTTGAGGATATTCAGAAGCCAAGTTATAAGCCCACAAAGTTGTAACTGGACTACTTTTTTAAAGTGACACCAGGCCCGGTGACCTTTGGGACATGGTTTGACCCCCTTAGGAAAGTGCTATCATCATGAAACGTTCAGATCACTTACAACTCAATAGATTCTACCTTCTTGTAACGTTTCAGCCTGATTGGACCTTGTTTTCACACAAATGGACCCAGAATGATGTGAAATTGTGCTCCGTGCATCATAATTCTGGCTGCCATTTACAAACCATAAGTGCTAATGACTCCATTCCTTTTTGTGGTTGTAGGAGCTATTAATTGAAGTACTCTAAAACAAACCTGACCTCTCTAGGACATTCAGAAGAAAAGTTATAAGCCGACAAAGGTGTAACTGGACTACTTCTTTAAAGTGACACCAGGCCCAGGTGACCTTTGGGACATGGTTTGACCACCTATAGTAATGTGCAATCATCTTGAAATGTTCAGATCACTTACAACTCAATAGATTCTACCTTCTTGTAACGTTTCAGCCTGATTGGACCTTGTTTTCACACAAATGAACCCAGAATGATGTGAAATTGTGCTTCGTGCAACATAATTCTGGGTGCCATTTAAAAACCATAAGTGCTAATGACTCCATTCCTTTTTGTGGTTGTAGGGGATGTTAATTGGAATACTCTAAAACAAACCTGACCTCTCTAGGATATTCAGAAGCCAAGTTATAAGCCCACAAATGTGTAACTGGACTACTTCTTTAAAGTGACACCAGATCCGGTGACCTTTGGGACATGGTTTGACCCCCTTAGGAAAGTGCTATCATCATGAAACGTTCAGATCACTTACAACTCAATAGATTCTACCTTCCTGCAACGTTTCAGCCTGATTGGACCTTGTTTTCACACAAATGAACCCAGAATGATGTGAAATTGTGCTTCGTGCAACATAATTCTGGGTGCCATTTAAGAACCATAAGTGCTAATGACTCCATTCCTTTTTGTGGTTGTTGGAGCTATTAATTGAAGTACTCTAAAACAAACCTGACCTCTCTAGGACATTCAGAAGAAAAGTTATAAGCCCACAAATGTGTAACTGGACTACTTCTTTAAAGTGACACCAGGCCCGGTGACCTTTGGGACATGGTTTGACCACCTATAGTAATGTGAAATCATCTTGAAACGTTCAGATCACTTACAACTCAATAGATTCTACCTTCTTGTAACGTTTCAGCCTGATTGGACCTTGTTTTCACACAAATGGACCCAGAATGATGTGAAATTGTGCTTCGTGCAACATAATTCTGGGTGCCATTTACAAACCATAAGTGCTAATGACTCCCTTCTTTTTGTGGTGGTAGGAGCTATTAATTGAAGTACTCTAAAACAAACCTGACCTCTCTAGGACATTCAGAAGAAAAGTTATAAGCCGAAAAAGGTGTAACTGGACTACTTCTTTAAAGTGACACCAGGCCCGGTGACCTTTGGGACATGGTTTGACCCCCTATAGGAATGTGCGATCATCATGAAACGTTCAGATCACTTACAACTCAATAGATTCTACCTTCCTGTAACGTTTCAGCCTGATTGGACCTTGTTTTCACACAAATGGACCCAGAATGATGTGAAATTGTGCTTCGTGCAACATAATTCTGGGTGCCATTTACAAACCATAAGTGCTAATGACTCCCTTCCTTTTTGTGGTTGTAGGGGCTGTTGATTGGAGTACACTAAAACAAACCTGATCTCTCTAGGAAATTCAGAAGCGAAGTTATAAGCTCACAAATGTGTAACTGGACTACTTTAAATTGACACCAGATCCGGTGACCTTTGGGACATGGTTTGACCCCCTTAGGAAAGTGCTATCATCATGAAACGTTCAGATCACTTACAACTCAATAGATTCTAACTTCCTGTAACGTTTCAGCCTGATTGGACCTTGTTTTCACACAAATGAACCCAGAATGATGTGAAATTGTGCTTCGTGCAACATAATTCTGGGTGCCATTTAAGAACCATAAGTGCTAATGACTCCATTCCTTTTTGTGGTTGTAGCAGCTATTAATTGAAGTACTCTAAAACAAACCTGACCTCTCTAGGACATTCAGAAGAAAAGTTATAAGCCCACAAATGTGTAACTGGACTAATTCTTTAAAGTGACACCAGGCCCGGTGACCTTTGGGACATGGTTTGACCACCTATAGTCATGTGCAATCATCTTGAAACGTTCAGATCACTTACAACTCAATAGATTCTACCTTCTTGTAACGTTTCAGCCTGACTGGACCTTGTTTTCACACAAATGGACCCAGAATGATGTGAAATTGTGCTTCGTGCAACATAATTCAGGGTGCCATTTACAAACCATAAGTGCTAATGACTCCATTCCTTTTTGTGGTTGTAGAGGCTGTTGATTGGAGTACACTAAAACAAACCTGACCTCTTTAGGATATTCAGAAGCCAAGTTATAAGCCCACAAAGGTGTAACTGGACTACTTCTTTAAAGTGACACCAGGCCCGGTGACCTTTGGGACATGGTTTGACCCCCTATAGGAATGTGCGATCATCATGAAACGTTCAGATCACTTACAACTCAATAGATTCTACCTTCTTGTAACGTTTCAGCCTGATTGGACCTTGTTTTCACACAAATGGACCCAGAATGATTTGAAATTGTGCTTCGTGCAGCATAATTCTGGGTGCCATTTACAAACCATAAGTGCTAATGACTCCATTCCTTTTTGTGGTTGTAGGGGCTGTTGGTTGGAGTACACTAAAACAAACATGATCTCTCTAGGACATTCAGAAGCCAAGTTATAAGCCCACAAATGTGTAACTGGACTACTTCTTTAAATTGACACCAGATCTGGTGACCTTTGGGACATGGTTTGACCCCCTTAGGAAAGTGCTATCATCATGAAACGTTCAGATCACTTACAACTCAATAGATTCTACCTTCCTGTAACGTTTCAGCCTGATTGGACCTTGTTTTCACACAAATGAACCCAGAATGATGTGAAATTGTGCTTCGTGCAACATAATTCTGGGTGCCATTTAAAAACCATAAGTGCTAATGACTCCAGTCCTTTTTGTGGTTGTAGGGGCTGTTGATTGGAGTACACTAAAACAAACCTGACCTCTTGAGGATATTCAGAAGCCAAGTTATAAGCCCACAAAGTTGTAACTGGACTACTTCTTTAAAGTGACACCAGGCCCGGTGACCTTTGGGACATGGTTTGACCCCCTTAGGAAAGTGCTATCATCATGAAACGTTCAGATCACTTACAACTCAATAGATTCTACCTTCTTGTAACGTTTCAGCCTGATTGGACCTTGTTTTCACACAAACTGACCCAGAATGATGTGAAATTGTGCTCCGTGCAACATAATTCTGGTTGCCATTTACAAACCATAAGTGCTAATGACTCCCTTCCTTTTTGTGATTGTAGGGGCTGTTGATTGGAGTACACTAAAACAAACCTGATCTCTCTAGGAAATTCAGAAGCCAAGTTATAAGCTCACAAATGTGTAACTGGACTACTTCTTTGAATTGACACCAGATCCGGTGACCTTTGGGACATGGTTTGACCCCCTTAGGAAAGTGATATCATCATGAAACGTTCAGATCACTTACAACTCAATAGATTCTACCTTCCTGTAACGTTTCAGCCTGATTGGACCTTGTTTTCACACAATTGAACCCAGAATGATGTGAAATTGTGCTTCGTGCAACATAATTCTGGGTGCCATTTAAAAACCATAAGTGCTAATGACTCCATTCCTTTTTGTGGTTGTAGGAGCTATTAATTGAAGTACTCTAAAACAAACCTGACCTCTCTAGGACATTCAGAAGAAAAGTTATAAGCCGACAAAGGTGTAACTGGACTACTTCTTTAAAGTGACACCATGCCCGGTGACCTTTGGGACATGGTTTGACCCCCTATAGTAATGTGCAATCATCTTGAAACGTTCAGATCACTTACAACTCAATAGATTCTACCTTCTTGTAACGTTTCAGCCTGATTGGACCTTGTTTTCACACAAATGAACCCAGAATGATGTGAAATTGTGCTTCGTGCAACATAATTCTGGGTGCCATTTAAAAACCATAAGTGCTAATGACTCCATTCCTTTTTGTGGTTGTAGGGGCTGTTAATTGGAATACTCTAAAACAAACCTGACCTCTCTAGGATATTCAGAAGCCAAGTTATAAGCCCACAAATGTGTAACTGGACTACTTCTTTAAAGTGACACCAGATCCGGTGACCTTTGGGACATGGTTTGACCCCCAATAGGAATGTGCGATCATCATGAAACGTTCAGATCACTTACAACTCAATAGATTCTACCTTCTTGTAACGTTTCAGCCTGATTGGACCTTGTTTTCACACAAATGGACCCAGAATGATGTGAAATTGTGCTTCGTGCAACATAATTCTGAGTGCCATTTACAAACCATAAGTGCTAATGACTCCCTTCCTTTTTGTGGTTGTAGGGGCTGTTGATTGGAGTACACTAAAACAAATCTGATCTCTCTAGGAAATTCAGAAGCCAAGTTATAAGCTCACAAATGTGTAACTGGACTACTTCTTTAAATTGACACCAGATCCGGTGACCTTTGGGACATGGTTTGACCCCCTTAGGAAAGTGCTATCATCATGAAACGTTCAGATCACTTACAACTCAATAGATTCTACCTTCCTGTAACGTTTCAGCCTGATTGGACCTTGTTTTCACACAAATGAACCCAGAATGATGTGAAATTGTGCTTCGTGCAACATAATTCTGGGTGCCATTTAAGAACCATAAGTGCTAATGACTCCATTCCTTTTTGTGGTTGTAGAGGCTGTTGATTGGAGTACACTAAAACAAACCTGACCTCTTTAGGATATTCAGAAGCCAAGTTATAAGCCCACAAAGGTGTAACTGGACTACTTCTTTAAAGTGACACCAGGCCCGGTGACCTTTGGGACATGGTTTGACCCCCTATAGGAATGTGCGATCATCATGAAACGTTCAGATCACTTACAACTCAATAGATTCTACCTTCTTGTAACGTTTCAGCCTGATTGGACCTTGTTTTCACACAAATGGACCCAGAATGATGTGAAATTGTGCTTCGTGCAGCATAATTCTGGGTGCCATTTACAAACCATAAGTGCTAATGACTCTTTTCCTTTTTGTGGTTGTAGGGGCTGTTGGTTGGAGTACACTAAAACAAACATGATCTCTCTAGGACATTCAGAAGCCAAGTTATAAGCCCACAAATGTGTAACTGGACTACTTCTTTAAATTGACACCAGATCTGGTGACCTTTGGGACATGGTTTGACCCCCTTAGGAAAGTGCTATCATCATGAAACGTTCAGATCACTTACAACTCAATAGATTCTACCTTCCTGTAACGTTTCAGCCTGATTGGACCTTGTTTTCACACAAATGAACCCAGAATGATGTGAAATTGTGCTTTGTGCAACATAATTCTGGGTGCCATTTAAAAACCATAAGTGCTAATGACTCCAGTCCTTTTTGGGGTTGTAGGGGCTGTTGATTGGAGTACACTAAAACAAACCTGACCTCTTGAGGATATTCAGAAGCCAAGTAAGCCCACAAAGTTGTAACTGGACTACTTCTTTAAAGTGACACCAGGCCCGGTGACCTTTGGGACATGGTTTGACCCCCTTAGGAAAGTGCTATCATCATGAAACATTCAGATCACTTACAACTCAATAGATTCTACCTTCTTGTAACGTTTCAGCCTGATTGGACCTTGTTTTCACACAAATGGACCCAGAATGATGTGAAATTGTGCTCCGTGCAACATAATTCTGGCTGCCATTTACAAACCATAAGTGCTAATGACTCCCTTCCTTTTTGTGGTTGTAGGGGCTGTTGATTGGAGTACACTAAAACAAACCTGATCTCTCTAGGAAATTCAGAAGCCAAGTTATAAGCTCACAAATGTGTAACTGGACTACTTCTTTAAATTGACACCAGATCCGGTGACCTTTGGGACATGGTTTGACCCCCTTAGGAAAGTGATATCATCATGAAACGTTCAGATCACTTACAACTCAATAGATTCTACCTTCCTGTAACGTTTCAGCCTGATTGGACCTTGTTTTCACACAATTGAACCCAGAATGATGTGAAATTGTGCTTCGTGCAACATAATTCTGGGTGCCATTTAAAAACCATAAGTGCTAATGACTCCATTCCTTTTTGTGGTTGTAGGAGCTATTAATTGAAGTACTCTAAAACAAACCTGACCTCTCTAGGACATTCAGAAGAAAAGTTATAAGCCGACAAAGGTGTAACTGGACTACTTCTTTAAAGTGACACCAGGCCCGGTGACCTTTGGGACATGGTTTGACCCCCTATAGTAATGTGCAATCATCTTGAAACGTTCAGATCACTTACAACTCAATAGATTCTACCTTCTTGTAACGTTTCAGCCTGATTGGACCTTATTTTCACACAAATGAACCCAGAATGATGTGAAATTGTGCTTCGTGCAACATAATTCTGGGTGCCATTTAAAAACCATAAGTGCTAATGACTCCATTCCTTTTTGTGGTTGTAGGGGCTGTTAATTGGAATACTCTAAAACAAACCTGACCTCTCTAGGATATTCAGAAGCCAAGTTATAAGCCCACAAATGTGTAACTGGACTACTTCTTTAAAGTGACACCAGATCCGGTGACCTTTGGGACATGGTTTGACCCCCAATAGGAATGTGCGATCATCATGAAACGTTCAGATCACTTACAACTCAATAGATTCTACCTTCTTGTAACGTTTCAGCCTGATTGGACCTTGTTTTCACACAAATGGACCCAGAATGATGTGAAATTGTGCTTCGTGCAACATAATTCTGGGTGCCATTTACAAACCATAAGTGCTAATGACTCCCTTCCTTTTTGTGGTTGTAGGGGCTGTTGATTGGAGTACACTAAAACAAACCTGATCTCTCTAGGAAATTCAGAAGCCAAGTTATAAGCTCACAAATGTGTAACTGGACTACTTCTTTAAATTGACACCAGATCCGGTGACCTTTGGGACATGGTTTGACCCCCTTAGGAAAGTGCTATCATCATGAAACGTTCAGATCACTTACAACTCAATAGATTCTAACTTCCTGTAACGTTTCAGCCTGATTGGACCTTGTTTTCACACAAATGAACCCAGAATGATATGAAATTGTGCTTCGTGCAACATAATTCTGGGTGCCATTTAAGAACCATAAGTGCTAATGACTCCATTCCTTTTTGTGGTTGTAGGAGCTATTAATTGAAGTACTCTAAAACAAACCTGACCTCTCTAGGACATTCAGAAGAAAAGTTATAAGCCCACAAATGTGTAACTGGACTACTTCTTTAAAGTGACACCAGGCCCGGTGACCTTTGGGACATGGTTTGACCACCTATAGTAATGTGCAATCATCTTGAAACGTTCAGATCACTTACAACTCAATAGATTCTACCTTCTTGTAACGTTTCAGCCTGATTGGACCTTGTTTTCACACAAATGGACCGAGAATGATGTGAAATTGTGCTTCGTGCAACATAATTCTGGGTGCCATTTACAAACCATAAGTGCTAATGACTCCATTCCTTTTTGTGGTTGTAGAGGCTGTTGATTGGAGTACACTAAAACAAACCTGACCTCTTTAGGATATTCAGAAGCCAAGTTATAAGCTCACAAATGTGTAACTGGACTACTTCTTTAAATTGACACCAGATCCGGTGACCTTTGGGACATGGTTTGACCCCCTTAGGAAAGTGATATCATCATGAAACGTTCAGATCACTTACAACTCAATAGATTCTACCTTCCTGTAACGTTTCAGCCTGATTGGACCTTGTTTTCACACAATTGAACCCAGAATGATGTGAAATTGTGCTTCGTGCAACATAATTCTGGGTGCCATTTACAAACCATAAGTGCTAATGACTCCATTCCTTTTTGTGGTTGTAGGAGCTATTAATTGAAGTACTCTAAAACAAACCTGACCTCTCTAGGACATTCAGAAGAAAAGTTATAAGCCGACAAAGGTGTAACTGGACTACTTCTTTAAAGTGACACCAGGCCCGGTGACCTTTGGGACATGGTTTGACCCCCTATAGTAATGTGCAATCATCTTGAAACGTTCAGATCACTTACAACTCAATAGATTCTACCTTCTTGTAACGTTTCAGCCTGATTGGACCTTGTTTTCACACAAATGAACCCAGAATGATGTGAAATTGTGCTTCGTGCAACATAATTCTGGGTGCCATTTAAAAACCATAAGTGCTAATGACTCCATTCCTTTTTGTGGTTGTAGGGGCTGTTAATTGGAATACTCTAAAACAAACCTGACCTCTCTAGGATATTCAGAAGCCAAGTTATAAGCCCACAAATGTGTAACTGGACTACTTCTTTAAAGTGACACCAGATCCGGTGACCTTTGGGACATGGTTTGACCCCCAATAGGAATGTGCGATCATCATGAAACGTTCAGATCACTTACAACTCAATAGATTCTACCTTCTTGTAACGTTTCAGCCTGATTGGACCTTGTTTTCACACAAATGGACCCAGAATGATGTGAAATTGTGCTTCGTGCAACATAATTCTGGGTGCCATTTACAAACCATAAGTGCTAATGACTCCCTTCCTTTTTGTGGTTGTAGGGGCTGTTGATTGGAGTACACTAAAACAAACCTGATCTCTCTAGGAAATTCAGAAGCCAAGTTATAAGCTCACAAATGTGTAACTGGACTACTTCTTTAAATTGACACCAGATCCGGTGACCTTTGGGACATGGTTTGACCCCCTTAGGAAAGTGCTATCATCATGAAACGTTCAGATCACTTACAACTCAATAGATTCTAACTTCCTGTAACGTTTCAGCCTGATTGGACCTTGTTTTCACACAAATGAACCCAGAATGATGTGAAATTGTGCTTCGTGCAGCATAATTCTGGGTGCCATTTACAAACCATAAGTGCTAATGACTCCATTCCTTTTTGTGGTTGTAGGGGCTGTTGGTTGGAGTACACTAAAACAAACATGATCTCTCTAGGACATTCAGAAGCCAAGTTATAAGCCCACAAATGTGTAACTGGACTACTTCTTTAAATTGACACCAGATCTGGTGACCTTTGGGACATGGTTTGACCCCCTTAGGAAAGTGCTATCATCATGAAACGTTCAGATCACTTACAACTCAATAGATTCTACCTTCCTGTAACGTTTCAGCCTGATTGGACCTTGTTTTCACACAAATGAACCCAGAATGATGTGAAATTGTGCTTCGTGCAACATAATTCTGGGTGCCATTTAAAAACCATAAGTGCTAATGACTCCAGTCCTTTTTGTTGTTGTAGGGGCTGTTGATTGGAGTACACTAAAACAAACCTGACCTCTTGAGGATATTCAGAAGCCAAGTTATAAGCCCACAAAGTTGTAACTGGACTACTTTTTTAAAGTGACACCAGGCCCGGTGACCTTTGGGACATGGTTTGACCCCCTTTGGAAAGTGCTATCATCATGAAACGTTCAGATCACTTACAACTCAATAGATTCTACCTTCTTGTAACGTTTCAGCCTGATTGGACCTTGTTTTCACACAAATGGACCCAGAATGATGTGAAATTGTGCTCCGTGCATCATAAGTCTGGCTGCCATTTACAAACCATAAGTGCTAATGACTCCATTCCTTTTTGTGGTTGTAGGAGCTATTAATTGAAGTACTCTAAAACAAACCTGACCTCTCTAGGACATTCAGAAGAAAAGTTATAAGCCGACAAAGGTGTAACTGGACTACTTCTTTAAAGTGACACCAGGCCCGGTGACCTTTGGGACATGGTTTGACCACCTATAGTAATGTGCAATCATCTTGAAATGTTCAGATCACTTACAACTCAATAGATTCTACCTTCTTGTAACGTTTCAGCCTGATTGGACCTTGTTTTCACACAAATGAACCCAGAATGATGTGAAATTGTGCTTCGTGCAACATAATTCTGGGTGCCATTTAAAAACCATAAGTGCCAATGACTCCATTCCTTTTTGTGGTTGTAGGGGCTGTTAATTGGAATACTCTAAAACAAACCTGACCTCTCTAGGATATTCAGAAGCCAAGTTATAAGCCCACAAATGTGTAACTGGACTACTTCTTTAAAGTGACACCAGATCCGGTGACCTTTGGGACATGGTTTGACCCCCAATAGGAATGTGCGATCATCATGAAACGTTCAGATCACTTACAACTCAATAGATTCTACCTTCTTGTAACGTTTCAGCCTGATTGGACCTTGTTTTCACACAAATGGACCCAGAATGATGTGAAATTGTGCTTCGTGCAACATAATTCTGGGTGCCATTTACAAACCATAAGTGCTAATGACTCCCTTCCTTTTTGTGGTTGTAGGGGCTGTTGATTGGAGTACACTAAAACAAACCTGATCTCTCTAGGAAATTCAGAAGCCAAGTTATAAGCTCACAAATGTGTAACTGGACTACTTCTTTAAATTGACACCAGATCCGGTGACCTTTGGGACATGGTTTGACCCCCTTAGGAAAGTGCTATCATCATGAAACGTTCAGATCACTTACAACTCAATAGATTCTAACTTCCTGTAACGTTTCAGCCTGATTGGACCTTGTTTTCACACAAATGAACCCAGAATGATGTGAAATTGTGCTTCGTGCAACATAATTCTGGGTGCCATTTAAGAACCATAAGTGCTAATGACTCCATTCCTTTTTGTGGTTGTAGGAGCTATTAATTGAAGTACTCTAAAACAAACCTGATCTCTCTAGGACATTCAGAAGAAAAGTTATAAGCCCACAAATGTGTAACTGGACTACTTCTTTAAAGTGACACCAGGCCCGGTGACCTTTGGGACATGGTTTGACCACCTATAGTAATGTGCAATCATCTTGAAACGTTCAGATCACTTACAACTCAATAGATTCTACCTTCTTGTAACGTTTCAGCCTGATTGGACCTTGTTTTCACACAAATGGACCCAGAATGATGTGAAATTGTGCTTCGTGCAACATAATTCTGGGTGCCATTTACACACCATAAGTGCTAATGACTCCATTCCTTTTTTTGGTTGTAGAGGCTGTTGATTGGAGTACACTAAAACAAACCTGACCTCTTTAGGATATTCAGAAGCCAAGTTATAAGCCCACAAAGGTGTAACTGGACTACTTCTTTAAAGTGACACCAGGCCCGGTGACCTTTGGGACATGGTTTGACCCCCTATAGGAATGTGCGATCATCATGAAACGTTCAGATCACTTACAACTCAATAGAATCTACCTTCTTGTAACGTTTCAGCCTGATTGGACCTTGTTTTCACACAAATGGACCCAGAATGATGTGAAATTGTGCTTCGTGCAGCATAATTCTGGGTGCCATTTACAAACCATAAGTGCTAATGACTCCATTCCTTTTTGTGGTTGTAGGGGCTGTTGATTGGAGTACACTAAAACAAACCTGACCTCTTGAGGATATTCAGAAGCCAAGTTATAAGCCCACAAAGTTGTAACTGGACTACTTTTTAAAGTGACACCAGGCCCAGTGACCTTTGGGACATGGTTTGACCCCCTTAGGAAAGTGCTATCATCATGAAACGTTCAGATCACTTACAACTCAATAGATTCTACCTTCTTGTAACGTTTCAGCCTGATTGGACCTTGTTTTCACAAAATTGAACCCAGAATGATGTGAAATTGTGCTTCGTGCAACATAATTCTGGGTGCCATTTAAAAACCATAAGTGCTAATGACTCCATTCCTTTTTGTGGTTGTAGGAGCTATTAATTGAAGTACTCTAAAACAAACCTGACCTCTCTAGGACATTCAAAAGAAAAGTTATAAGCCGACAAAGGTGTAACTGGACTACTTCTTTAAAGTGACACCAGGCCCGGTGACCTTTGGGACATGGTTTGACCCCCTATAGTAATGTGCAATCATCTTGAAACGTTCAGATTACTTTCAACTCAATAGATTCTACCTTCTTGTAACTTTTCAGCCTGATTGGACCTTGTTTTCACACAAATGAACCCAGAATGATGTGAAATTGTGCTTCGTGCAACATAATTCTGGGTGCCATTTAAAAACCATAAGTGCTAATGACTCCATTCCTTTTTGTGGTTGTAGGGGCTGTTAATTGGAATACTCTAAAACAAACCTGACCTCTCTAGGATATTCAGAAGCCAAGTTATAAGCCCACAAATGTGTAACTGGACTACTTCTTTAAAGTGACACCAGATCCGGTGACCTTTGGGACATGGTTTGACCCCCAATAGGAATGTGCGATCATCATGAAACGTTCAGATCACTTACAACTCAATAGATTCTACCTTCTTGTAACGTTTCAGCCTGATTGGACCTTGTTTTCACACAAATGGACCCAGAATGATGTGAAATTGTGCTTCGTGCAACATAATTCTGGGTGCCATTTACAAACCATAAGTGCTAATGACTCCCTTCCTTTTTGTGGTTGTAGGGACTGTTGATTGGAGTACACTAAAACAAACCTGATCTCTCTAGGAAATTCAGAAGCCAAGTTATAAGCTCACAAATGTGTAACTGGACTACTTCTTTAAATTGACACCAGATCCGGTGACCTTTGGGACATGGTTTGACCCCCTTAGGAAAGTGCTATCATCATGAAACGTTCAGATCACTTACAACTCAATAGATTCTAACTTCCTGTAACGTTTCAGCCTGATTGGACCTTGTTTTCACACAAATGAACCCAGAATGATGTGAAATTGTGCTTCGTGCAACATAATTCTGGGTACCATTTAAGAACCATAAGTGCTAATGACTCCATTCCTTTTTGTGGTTGTAGGATCTATTAATTGAAGTACTCTAAAACAAACCTGACCTCTCTAGGACATTCAGAAGATAAGTTATAAGCCCACAAATGTGTAACTGGACTACTTCTTTAAAGTGACACCAGGCCCGGTGACCTTTGGGACATGGTTTGACCACCTATAGTAATGTGCAATAATCTTGAAACGTTCAGATCACTTACAACTCAATAGATTCTACCTTCTTGTAACGTTTCAGCCTGATTGGACCTTGTTTTCACACAAATGGACCCAGAATGATGTGAAATTGTGCTTCGTGCAACATAATTCTGGGTGCCATTTACAAACCATAAGTGCTAATGACTCCATTCCTTTTTGTGGTTGTAGAGGCTGTTGATTGGAGTACACTAAAACAAACCTGACCTCTTAAGGATATTCAGAAGCCAAGTTATAAGCCCACAAAGGTGTAACTGGACTACTTCTTTAAAGTGACACCAGGCCCGGTGACCTTTGGGACATGGTTTGACCCCCTATAGGAATGTGCGATCATCATGAAACGTTCAGATCACTTACAACTCAATAGATTCTACCTTCTTGTAACGTTTCAGCCTGATTGGACCTTGTTTTCACACAAATGGACCCAGAATGATGTGAAATTGTGCTTCGTGCAGCATAATTCTGGGTGCCATTTACAAACCATAAGTGCTAATGACTCCATTCCTTTTTGTGGTTGTAGGGGCTGTTGGTTGGAGTACACTAAAACAAACCTGATCTCTCTAGGACATTCAGAAGCCAAGTTATAAGCCCACAAATGTGTAACTGGACTACTTCTTTAAATTGACACTAGATCTGGTGACCTTTGGGACATGGTTTGACCCCCTTACGAAATAAGCTATCATCATGAAACGTTCAGATCACTTACAACTCAATAGATTCTACCTTCCTGTAACGTTTCAGCCTGATTGGACCTTGTTTTCACACAAATGAACCCAGAATGATGTGAAATTGTGCTTCGTGCAACATAATTCTGGGTGCCATTTAAAAACCATAAGTGCTAATGACTCCAGTCCTTTTTGTGGTTGTAGGGGCTGTTGATTGGAGTACACTAAATTAAACCTGACCTGTTGAGGATATTCAGAAGCCAAGTTATAAGCCCACAAAGTTGTAACTGGACTACTTCTTTAAAGTGACACCAGGCCCGGTGACCTTTGGGACATGGTTTGACCCCCTTAGGAAAGTGCTATCATCATGAAACGTTCAGATCACTTACAACTCAATAGATTCTACCTTCTTGTAACGTTTCAGCCTGATTGGACCTTGTTTTCACACAAATGGACCCAGAATGATGTGAAATTGTGCTCCGTGCAACATAATTCTGGCTAACATTTACAAACCATAAGTGCTAATGACTCCCTTCCTTTTTGTGGTTGTAGGGGCTGTTGATTGGAGTACACTAAAACAAACCTGATCTCTCTAGGAAATTCAGAAGCCAAGTTATAAGCTCACAAATGTGTAACTGGACTACTTTAAATTGACACCAGATCCGGTGACCTTTGGGACATGGTTTAACCCCCTTAGGAAAGTGCTATCATCATGAAACGTTCAGATCACTTACAACTCAATAGAATCTACCTTCTTGTAACGTTTCAGCCTGATTGGACCTTGTTTTCACACAAATGGACCCAGAATGATGTGAAATTGTGCTTCGTGCAGCATAATTCTGGGTGCCATTTACAAACCATAAGTGCTAATGACTCCATTCCTTTTTGTGGTTGTAGGGGCTGTTGATTGGAGTACACTAAAACAAACCTGACCTCTTGAGGATATTCAGAAGCCAAGTTATAAGCCCACAAAGTTGTAACTGGACTACTTTTTAAAGTGACACCAGGCCCAGTGACCTTTGGGACATGGTTTGACCCCCTTAGGAAAGTGCTATCATCATGAAACGTTCAGATCACTTACAACTCAATAGATTCTACCTTCTTGTAACGTTTCAGCCTGATTGGACCTTGTTTTCACAAAATTGAACCCAGAATGATGTGAAATTGTGCTTCGTGCAACATAATTCTGGGTGCCATTTAAAAACCATAAGTGCTAATGACTCCATTCCTTTTTGTGGTTGTAGGAGCTATTAATTGAAGTACTCTAAAACAAACCTGACCTCTCTAGGACATTCAAAAGAAAAGTTATAAGCCGACAAAGGTGTAACTGGACTACTTCTTTAAAGTGACACCAGGCCCGGTGACCTTTGGGACATGGTTTGACCCCCTATAGTAATGTGCAATCATCTTGAAACGTTCAGATTACTTTCAACTCAATAGATTCTACCTTCTTGTAACTTTTCAGCCTGATTGGACCTTGTTTTCACACAAATGAACCCAGAATGATGTGAAATTGTGCTTCGTGCAACATAATTCTGGGTGCCATTTAAAAACCATAAGTGCTAATGACTCCATTCCTTTTTGTGGTTGTAGGGGCTGTTAATTGGAATACTCTAAAACAAACCTGACCTCTCTAGGATATTCAGAAGCCAAGTTATAAGCCCACAAATGTGTAACTGGACTACTTCTTTAAAGTGACACCAGATCCGGTGACCTTTGGGACATGGTTTGACCCCCAATAGGAATGTGCGATCATCATGAAACGTTCAGATCACTTACAACTCAATAGATTCTACCTTCTTGTAACGTTTCAGCCTGATTGGACCTTGTTTTCACACAAATGGACCCAGAATGATGTGAAATTGTGCTTCGTGCAACATAATTCTGGGTGCCATTTACAAACCATAAGTGCTAATGACTCCCTTCCTTTTTGTGGTTGTAGGGACTGTTGATTGGAGTACACTAAAACAAACCTGATCTCTCTAGGAAATTCAGAAGCCAAGTTATAAGCTCACAAATGTGTAACTGGACTACTTCTTTAAATTGACACCAGATCCGGTGACCTTTGGGACATGGTTTGACCCCCTTAGGAAAGTGCTATCATCATGAAACGTTCAGATCACTTACAACTCAATAGATTCTAACTTCCTGTAACGTTTCAGCCTGATTGGACCTTGTTTTCACACAAATGAACCCAGAATGATGTGAAATTGTGCTTCGTGCAACATAATTCTGGGTACCATTTAAGAACCATAAGTGCTAATGACTCCATTCCTTTTTGTGGTTGTAGGATCTATTAATTGAAGTACTCTAAAACAAACCTGACCTCTCTAGGACATTCAGAAGATAAGTTATAAGCCCACAAATGTGTAACTGGACTACTTCTTTAAAGTGACACCAGGCCCGGTGACCTTTGGGACATGGTTTGACCACCTATAGTAATGTGCAATAATCTTGAAACGTTCAGATCACTTACAACTCAATAGATTCTACCTTCTTGTAACGTTTCAGCCTGATTGGACCTTGTTTTCACACAAATGGACCCAGAATGATGTGAAATTGTGCTTCGTGCAACATAATTCTGGGTGCCATTTACAAACCATAAGTGCTAATGACTCCATTCCTTTTTGTGGTTGTAGAGGCTGTTGATTGGAGTACACTAAAACAAACCTGACCTCTTAAGGATATTCAGAAGCCAAGTTATAAGCCCACAAAGGTGTAACTGGACTACTTCTTTAAAGTGACACCAGGCCCGGTGACCTTTGGGACATGGTTTGACCCCCTATAGGAATGTGCGATCATCATGAAACGTTCAGATCACTTACAACTCAATAGATTCTACCTTCTTGTAACGTTTCAGCCTGATTGGACCTTGTTTTCACACAAATGGACCCAGAATGATGTGAAATTGTGCTTCGTGCAGCATAATTCTGGGTGCCATTTACAAACCATAAGTGCTAATGACTCCATTCCTTTTTGTGGTTGTAGGGGCTGTTGGTTGGAGTACACTAAAACAAACCTGATCTCTCTAGGACATTCAGAAGCCAAGTTATAAGCCCACAAATGTGTAACTGGACTACTTCTTTAAATTGACACTAGATCTGGTGACCTTTGGGACATGGTTTGACCCCCTTACGAAATAAGCTATCATCATGAAACGTTCAGATCACTTACAACTCAATAGATTCTACCTTCCTGTAACGTTTCAGCCTGATTGGACCTTGTTTTCACACAAATGAACCCAGAATGATGTGAAATTGTGCTTCGTGCAACATAATTCTGGGTGCCATTTAAAAACCATAAGTGCTAATGACTCCAGTCCTTTTTGTGGTTGTAGGGGCTGTTGATTGGAGTACACTAAATTAAACCTGACCTGTTGAGGATATTCAGAAGCCAAGTTATAAGCCCACAAAGTTGTAACTGGACTACTTCTTTAAAGTGACACCAGGCCCGGTGACCTTTGGGACATGGTTTGACCCCCTTAGGAAAGTGCTATCATCATGAAACGTTCAGATCACTTACAACTCAATAGATTCTACCTTCTTGTAACGTTTCAGCCTGATTGGACCTTGTTTTCACACAAATGGACCCAGAATGATGTGAAATTGTGCTCCGTGCAACATAATTCTGGCTAACATTTACAAACCATAAGTGCTAATGACTCCCTTCCTTTTTGTGGTTGTAGGGGCTGTTGATTGGAGTACACTAAAACAAACCTGATCTCTCTAGGAAATTCAGAAGCCAAGTTATAAGCTCACAAATGTGTAACTGGACTACTTCTTTAAATTGACACCAGATCCGGTGACCTTTGGGACATGGTTTAACCCCCTTAGGAAAGTGCTATCATCATGAAACGTTCAGATCACTTACAACTCAATAGATTCTACCTTCTTGTAACGTTTCAGCCTGATTGGACCTTGTTTTCACACAATTGAACCCAGAATGATGTGAAATTGTGCTTCGTGCAACATAATTCTGGGTGCCATTTAAAAACCATAGAAGAAGGTAGAATCTATTGAGTTGTAAGTGATCTGAACGTTTCAAGATGATTGCACATTACTATAGGGGGTCAAACCATGTCCCAAAGGTCACCGGGCCTGGTGTCACTTTAAAGAAGTAGTCCAGTTACACCTTTGTCGGCTTATAACTTTTCTTCTGAATGTCCTAGAGAGGTCAGGTTTGTTTTAGAGTACTTCAATTAATAGCTCCTACAACCACAAAAAGGAATGGAGTCATTAGCACTTATGGTTTTTAAATGGCACCCAGAATTATGTTGCACGAAGCACAATTTCACATCATTCTGGGTTCAATTGTGTGAAAACAAGGTCCAATCAGGCTGAAACGTTACAGGAAGGTAGAATCTATTGAGTTGTAAGTGATCTGAACGTTTCATGATGATATCACTTTCCTAAGGGGGTCAAACCATGTCCCAAAGGTCATTGGATCTTGTGTCAATTTAAAGAAGTAGTCCAGTTACACATTTGTGAGCTTATAACTTGGCTTCTGAATTTCCTAGAGAGATCAGGTTTGTTTTAGTGTACTCCAATCAACAGCCCCTACAACCACAAAAAGGAAGGGAGTCATTAGCACTTATGGTTTGTAAATGGCAGCCAGAATTATGTTGCACGGAGCACAATTTCACATCATTCTGGGTCCATTTGTGTGAAAACAAGGTCCAATCAGGCTGAAACGTTACAGGAAGGTAGAATCTATTGAGTTGTAAGTGATCTGAACGTTTCATGATGATAGCACTTTCCTAAGGGGGTCAAACCATGTCCCAAAGGTCACCGGATCTGGTGTCAATTTAAAGAAGTAGTCCAGTTACACATTTGTGGGCTTATAACTTGGCTTCTGAATGTCCTAGAGAGATCATGTTTGTTTTAGTGTACTCCAACCAACAGCCCCTACAACCACAAAAAGGAATGGAGTCATTAGCACTTATGGTTTGTAAATGGCACCCAGAATTATGCTGCACGAAGCACAATTTCAAATCATTCTGGGTCCATTTGTGTGAAAACAAGGTCCAATCAGGCTGAAACGTTACAAGAAGGTAGAATCTATTGAGTTGTAAGTGATCTGAACGTTTCATGATGATCGCACATTCCTATAGGGGGTCAAACCATGTCCCAAAGGTCACCGGGCCTGGTGTCACTTTAAAGAAGTAGTCCAGTTACACCTTTGTGGGCTTATAACTTGGCTTCTGAATATCCTAAAGAGGTCAGGTTTGTTTTAGTGTACTCCAATCAACAGCCTCTACAACCACAAAAAGGAATGGAGTCATTAGCACTTATGGTTTGTAAATGGCACCCTGAATTATGTTGCACGAAGCACAATTTCACATCATTCTGGGTCCATTTGTGTGAAAACAAGGTCCAATCAGGCTGAAACGTTACAAGAAGGTAGAATCTATTGAGTTGTAAGTGATCTGAACGTTTCAAGATGATTGCACATTACTATAGGTGGTCAAACCATGTCCCAAAGGTCACCGGGCCTGGTGTCACTTTAAAGAAGTAGTCCAGTTACACATTTGTGGGCTTATAACTTTTCTTCTGAATGTCCTAGAGAGGTCAGGTTTGTTTTAGAGTACTTCAATTAATAGCTCCTACAACCACAAAAAGGAATGGAGTCATTAGCACTTATGGTTCTTAAATGGCACCCAGAATTATGTTGCACGAAGCACAATTTCACATCATTCTGGGTTCATTTGTGTGAAAACAAGGTCCAATCAGGCTGAAACGTTACAGGAAGTTAGAATCTATTGAGTTGTAAGTGATCTGAACGTTTCATGATGATAGCACTTTCCTAAGGGGGTCAAACCATGTCCCAAAGGTCACCGGATCTGGTGTCAATTTAAAGAAGTAGTCCAGTTACACATTTGTGAACTTATAACTTGGCTTCTGAATTTCCTAGAGAGATCAGGTTTGTTTTAGTGTACTCCAATCAACAGCCCCTACAACCACAAAAAGGAAGGGAGTCATTAGCACTTATGGTTTGTAAATGGCACCCAGAATTATGTTGCACGAAGCACAATTTCACATCATTCTGGGTCCATTTGTGTGAAAACAAGGTCCAATCAGGCTGAAACGTTACAGGAAGGTAGAATCTATTGAGTTGTAAGTGATCTGAACGTTTCATGATGATCGCACATTCCTATAGGGGGTCAAACCATGTCCCAAAGGTCACCGGGCCTGGTGTCACTTTAAAGAAGTAGTCCAGTTACACCTTTTTCGGCTTATAACTTTTCTTCTGAATGTCCTAGAGAGGTAGAATCTATTGAGTTGTAAGTGATCTGAACATTTCATGATGATAGCACTTTCCTAAGGGGGTCAAACCATGTCCCAAAGGTCACCGGATCTGGTGTCAATTTAAAGAAGTAGTCCAGTTACACATTTGTGGGCTTATAACTTGGCTTCTGAATGTCCTAGAGAGATCAGGTTTGTTTTAATGTACTCATATCAACAGCCCCTACAACCACAAAAAGGAATGGAGTCATTAGCACTTATGGTTTGTAAATGGCACCCAGAATTATGTTGTTGATATGTTGTGTAACTGGTCTACTTCTTTAAATTGACACCAGATCCGGTGACCTTTGGGACATGGTTTGACCCCCTTAGGAAAGTGCTATCATCATGAAACGTTCAGATCACTTACAACTCAATAGATTCTACCTTCCTGTAAAGTTTCAGCCTTACTGGACCTTGTTTTCACACAAATGAACCCTTAATGATGTGAAATTGTGCTTCGTGCAACATAATTCTGGGTGCCATTTAAAAACCATAAGTGCTAATGTCTCCATTCCTTTTTGTGGTTGTAGGGGCTGTTGATTGGAGTATATTAAAACAAACCTGATCTCTCTAGGACATTCAGAAGCCACATTATAAGCCCACAAATGTGTAACTGGACTACTTCTTTAAATTGACACCAGATCCGGTGACCTTTGGGACATGGTTTTACCCCCTTAGGAAAGTGCTATCATCATGAAACGTTCAGATCACTTACAACTCAATAGATTCTACCTTCCTGTAACGTTTCAGCCTGATTGGACCTTGTTTTCACACAAATGAACTCAGAATGATGTGAAATTGTGCTTCGTGCAACATAATTCTGGGTGCCATTTAAAAACCATAAGTGCTAATGACTCCATTCGTTTTTGTGGTTGTAGGGGCTGTTGATTGGAGTATATTAAAACAAACCTGATCTCTCTAGGACATTCAGAAGCCATGTTGTAAGCCCACAAATGTGTAACTGGACTACTTCTTTAAATTGACACCAGATCTGGTGACCTTTGGGACATGGTTTGACCCCCTTAGGAAAGTGCTATCATCATGAAACGTTCAGATCACTTACAACTCAATAGATTCTACCTTCCTGTAACGTTTCAGCCTGATTGGACCTTGTTTTCACACAAATGAACCCAGAATGATGTGAAATTGTGCTTCGTGCAAAATAATTCTGGGTGCCATTTACAAACCATAAGTGCTAATGACTCCATTCCTTTTTGTGGTTGTAGGGGCTTTTGATTGGAGTACACTAAAACAAACCTTACCTCTCTAGGACATTTAGAAGCCAAGTTATAAGCCCACAAAGGTGTAACTGGACTACAACTTTAAAGTGACACCAGGCCCGGTGACCTTTGGGACATGGTTTTACCCCCTATAGGAATGTGCGATCATCTTGAAACGTTCAGATCACTTACAACTCAATAGATTCTACCTTCTTGTAGCGTTTCAGCCTGATTGGACCTTGTTTTCACAGAAATGGACCCAGAATGATGTGAAATTGTGCTTCGTGCAACATAATTCTGGGTGCCATTTACAAACCATAAGTGCTAATGACTCCATTCCTTTTTGTGGTTGTAGAGGCTGTTGATTGGAGTACACTAAAACAAACCTGACCTCTTAAGGATATTCAGAAGCCAAGTTATAAGCCCACAAAGGTGTAACTGGACTACTTCTTTAAAGTGACACCAGGCCCGGTGACCTTTGGGACATGGTTTGACCCCCTATAGGAATGTGCGATCATCATGAAACGTTCAGATCACTTACAACTCAATAGATTCTACCTTCTTGTAACGTTTCAGCCTGATTGGACCTTGTTTTCACACAAATGGACCCAGAATGATGTGAAATTGTGCTTCGTGCAGCATAATTCTGGGTGCCATTTACAAACCATAAGTGCTAATGACTCCATTCCTTTTTGTGGTTGTAGGGGCTGTTGGTTGGAGTACACTAAAACAAACCTGATCTCTCTAGGACATTCAGAAGCCAAGTTATAAGCCCACAAATGTGTAACTGGACTACTTCTTTAAATTGACACTAGATCTGGTGACCTTTGGGACATGGTTTGACCCCCTTACGAAATAAGCTATCATCATGAAACATTCAGATCACTTACAACTCAATAGATTCTACCTTCCTGTAACGTTTCAGCCTGATTGGACCTTGTTTTCACACAAATGAACCCAGAATGATGTGAAATTGTGCTTCGTGCAACATAATTCTGGGTGCCATTTAAAAACCATAAGTGCTAATGACTCCAGTCCTTTTTGTGGTTGTAGGGGCTGTTGATTGGAGTACACTAAATTAAACCTGACCTGTTGAGGATATTCAGAAGCCAAGTTATAAGCCCACAAAGTTGTAACTGGACTACTTCTTTAAAGTGACACCAGGCCCGGTGACCTTTGGGACATGGTTTGACCCCCTTAGGAAAGTGCTATCATCATGAAACGTTCAGATCACTTACAACTCAATAGATTCTACCTTCTTGTAACGTTTCAGCCTGATTGGACCTTGTTTTCACACAAATGGACCCAGAATGATGTGAAATTGTGCTCCGTGCAACATAATTCTGGCTAACATTTACAAACCATAAGTGCTAATGACTCCCTTCCTTTTTGTGGTTGTAGGGGCTGTTGATTGGAGTACACTAAAACAAACCTGATCTCTCTAGGAAATTCAGAAGCCAAGTTATAAGCTCACAAATGTGTAACTGGACTACTTCTTTAAATTGACACCAGATCCGGTGACCTTTGGGACATGGTTTGACCCCCTTAGGAAAGTGCTATCATCATGAAACGTTCAGATCACTTACAACTCAATAGATTCTACCTTCTTGTAACGTTTCAGCCTGATTGGACCTTGTTTTCACACAATTGAACCCAGAATGATGTGAAATTGTGCTTCGTGCAACATAATTCTGGGTGCCATTTAAAACCCATAGAAGAAGGTAGAATCTATTGAGTTGTAAGTGATCTGAACGTTTCAAGATGATTGCACATTACTATAGGGGGTCAAACCATGTCCCAAAGGTCACCGGGCCTGGTGTCACTTTAAAGAAGTAGTCCAGTTACACCTTTGTCGGCTTATAACTTTTCTTCTGAATGTCCTAGAGAGGTCAGGTTTGTTTTAGAGTACTTCAATTAATAGCTCCTACAACCACAAAAAGGAATGGAGTCATTAGCACTTATGGTTTTTAAATGGCACCCAGAATTATGTTGCACGAAGCACAATTTCACATCATTCTGGGTTCAATTGTGTGAAAACAAGGTCCAATCAGGCTGAAACGTTACAGGAAGGTAGAATCTATTGAGTTGTAAGTGATCTGAACGTTTCATGATGATATCACTTTCCTAAGGGGGTCAAACCATGTCCCAAAGGTCATTGGATCTTGTGTCAATTTAAAGAAGTAGTCCAGTTACACATTTGTGAGCTTATAACTTGGCTTCTGAATTTCCTAGAGAGATCAGGTTTGTTTTAGTGTACTCCAATCAACAGCCCCTACAACCACAAAAAGGAAGGGAGTCATTAGCACTTATGGTTTGTAAATGGCAGCCAGAATTATGTTGCACGGAGCACAATTTCACATCATTCTGGGTCCATTTGTGTGAAAACAAGGTCCAATCAGGCTGAAACGTTACAAGAACATAGAATCTATTGAGTTGTAAGTGATCTGAACGTTTCATAATGATAGCACGTTCCTAAGGGGGTCAAACCATGTCCCAAAGGTCACCGGGCCTGGTGTCACTTTAAAGAAGTAGTCCAGTTACAACTTTGTGGGCTTATAACTTGGCTTCTGAATATCCTCAAGAGGTCAGGTTTGTTTTAGTGTACTCCAATCAACAGCCCCTACAGCCACAAAAAGGACTGGAGTCATTAGCACTTATGGTTTTTAAATGGCACCCAGAATGATGTTGCACGAAGCACAATTTCACATCATTCTGGGTTCATTTGTGTGAAAACAAGGTCCAATCAGGCTGAAACGTTACAGGAAGGTAGAATCTATTGAGTTGTAAGTGATCTGAACGTTTCATGATGATAGCACTTTCCTAAGGGGGTCAAACCATGTCCCAAAGGTCACCGGATCTGGTGTCAATTTAAAGAAGTAGTCCAGTTACACATTTGTGGGCTTATAACTTGGCTTCTGAATGTCCTAGAGAGATCATGTTTGTTTTAGTGTACTCCAACCAACAGCCCCTACAACCACAAAAAGGAATGGAGTCATTAGCACTTATGGTTTGTAAATGGCACCCAGAATTATGCTGCACGAAGCACAATTTCAAATCATTCTGGGTCCATTTGTGTGAAAACAAGGTCCAATCAGGCTGAAACGTTACAAGAAGGTAGAATCTATTGAGTTGTAAGTGATCTGAACGTTTCATGATGATCGCACATTCCTATAGGGGGTCAAACCATGTCCCAAAGGTCACCGGGCCTGGTGTCACTTTAAAGAAGTAGTCCAGTTACACCTTTGTGGGCTTATAACTTGGCTTCTGAATATCCTAAAGAGGTCAGGTTTGTTTTAGTGTACTCCAATCAACAGCCTCTACAACCACAAAAAGGAATGGAGTCATTAGCACTTATGGTTTGTAAATGGCACCCTGAATTATGTTGCACGAAGCACAATTTCACATCATTCTGGGTCCATTTGTGTGAAAACAAGGTCCAATCAGGCTGAAACGTTACAAGAAGGTAGAATCTATTGAGTTGTAAGTGATCTGAACGTTTCAAGATGATTGCACATTACTATAGGTGGTCAAACCATGTCCCAAAGGTCACCGGGCCTGGTGTCACTTTAAAGAAGTAGTCCAGTTACACATTTGTGGGCTTATAACTTTTCTTCTGAATGTCCTAGAGAGGTCAGGTTTGTTTTAGAGTACTTCAATTACTAGCTCCTACAACCACAAAAAGGAATGGAGTCATTAGCACTTATGGTTCTTAAATGGCACCCAGAATTATGTTGCACGAAGCACAATTTCACATCATTCTGGGTTCATTTGTGTGAAAACAAGGTCCAATCAGGCTGAAACGTTACAGGAAGTTAGAATCTATTGAGTTGTAAGTGATCTGAACGTTTCATGATGATAGCACTTTCCTAAGGGGGTCAAACCATGTCCCAAAGGTCACCGGATCTGGTGTCAATTTAAAGAAGTAGTCCAGTTACACATTTGTGAACTTATAACTTGGCTTCTGAATTTCCTAGAGAGATCAGGTTTGTTTTAGTGTACTCCAATCAACAGCCCCTACAACCACAAAATGGAAGGGAGTCATTAGCACTTATGGTTTGTAAATGGCACCCAGAATTATGTTGCACGAAGCACAATTTCACATCATTCTGGGTCCATTTGTGTGAAAACAAGGTCCAATCAGGCTGAAACGTTACAGGAAGGTAGAATCTATTGAGTTGTAAGTGATCTGAACGTTTCATGATGATCGCACATTCCTATAGGGGGTCAAACCATGTCCCAAAGGTCACCGGGCCTGGTGTCACTTTAAAGAAGTAGTCCAGTTACACCTTTTTCGGCTTATAACTTTTCTTCTGAATGTCCTAGAGAGGTAGAATCTATTGAGTTGTAAGTGATCTGAACATTTCATGATGATAGCACTTTCCTAAGGGGGTCAAACCATGTCCCAAAGGTCACCGGATCTGGTGTCAATTTAAAGAAGTAGTCCAGTTACACATTTGTGGGCTTATAACTTGGCTTCTGAATGTCCTAGAGAGATCAGGTTTGTTTTAATGTACTCATATCAACAGCCCCTACAACCACAAAAAGGAATGGAGTCATTAGCACTTATGGTTTGTAAATGGCACCCAGAATTATGTTGTTGATATGTTGTGTAACTGGTCTACTTCTTTAAATTGACACCAGATCCGGTGACCTTTGGGACATGGTTTGACCCCCTTAGGAAAGTGCTATCATCATGAAACGTTCAGATCACTTACAACTCAATAGATTCTACCTTCCTGTAAAGTTTCAGCCTTACTGGACCTTGTTTTCACACAAATGAACCCAGAATGATGTGAAATTGTGCTTCGTGCAACATAATTCTGGGTGCCATTTAAAAACCATAAGTGCTAATGTCTCCATTCCTTTTTGTGGTTGTAGGGGCTGTTGATTGGAGTATATTAAAACAAACCTGATCTCTCTAGGACATTCAGAAGCCACATTATAAGCCCACAAATGTGTAACTGGACTACTTCTTTAAATTGACACCAGATCCGGTGACCTTTGGGACATGGTTTGACCCCCTTAGGAAAGTGCTATCATCATGAAACGTTCAGATCACTTACAACTCAATAGATTCTACCTTCCTGTAACGTTTCAGCCTGATTGGACCTTGTTTTCACACAAATGAACTCAGAATGATGTGAAATTGTGCTTCGTGCAACATAATTCTGGGTGCCATTTAAAAACCATAAGTGCTAATGACTCCATTCGTTTTTGTGGTTGTAGGGGCTGTTGATTGGAGTATATTAAAAAAAACCTGATCTCTCTAGGACATTCAGAAGCCACGTTGTAAGCCCACAAATGTGTAACTGGACTACTTCTTTAAATTGACACCAGATCCGGTGACCTTTGGGACATGGTTTGACCCCCTTAGGAAAGTGCTATCATCATGAAACGTTCAGATCACTTACAACTCAATAGATTCTACCTTCCTGTAACGTTTCAGCCTGATTGGACCTTGTTTTCACACAAATGAACCCAGAATGATGTGAAATTGTGCTTCGTGCAAAATAATTCTGGGTGCCATTTACAAACCATAAGTGCTAATGACTCCATTCCTTTTTGTGGTTGTAGGGGCTTTTGATTGGAGTACACTAAAACAAACCTTACCTCTCTAGGACATTTAGAAGCCAAGTTATAAGCCCACAAAGGTGTAACTGGACTACAACTTTAAAGTGACACCAGGCCCGGTGACCTTTGGGACATGGTTTTACCCCCTATAGGAATGTGCGATCATCTTGAAACGTTCAGATCACTTACAACTCAATAGATTCTACCTTCTTGTAGCGTTTCAGCCTGATTGGACCTTGTTTTCACAGAAATGGACCCAGAATGATGTGAAATTGTGCTTCGTGCAACATAATTCTGGGTGCCATTTACAAACCATAAGTGCTAATGACTCCATTCCTTTTTGTGGTTGTAGGGGCCGTTGATTGGAGTACATTAAAACAAACCTGATCTCTCTAGGACATTCAGAAGCCAATTTATAAGCCCACAAATGTGTAACTGGACTACTACAAGATGTACACCCGTCTCTCAGATGTACCAATGAAAGCTGTGGCTATTTCTCTTTTGTCTAGCCTCTTCAGTCTATCCCTGTGGACGTGGCAGACTGCAGTGCTGTTGAGCCTCAGCTGTGTCATTGTTGACCTCAGCCAGGTCTTCAACCGTCGCAGAGCGCTGAAACTCTTTTCAGCCTCACAGGATGAGACTGGGACCACAATTAGCAGTCTCACCAGAGTCTCAACTTGTGAGAAGAGCCCTCTGACCTCTGGTTGCATCCCTCTAAGAATTTGGGCAGCCTCTTTACAGGAAGTGTAGGTATGATTTGCTTTAAACATTGCCAACTGAATTTGCATTTTTTGCAGGTCCAGTTCTGGGTACAGGCTCACCATATCATTGGTCTTTCCAGTAAGCAGCAGCTCCTCCAGCTTGTTCAGATTTTCCAGGCTTGGCTGGTCAAAGCGATCATGTAGCTGGGTGATCACTGTGTCAATGGCACTGAAAAAATGGACCCGGAAATACTCCTCTGGTGTCGCAGGAGTATGATGCTTTGCTGGACCACCATATTTTCTGGATGGCATTCGGACATGAGGTGGGTGTACTGGCTGGAGGTCCAAGTCTGCAACAAGTTTCACAGCTTTACCATAGATGCTCATGAAACTATCATTAGTCCTCAAAGAGAGAAAGCCCTGTCTGGTGTATTCAACAGCTTTCAGCATTCCACTGATGGTTTTTCCTCTTGCCTGCAGACTCAAGTTCAGGTCCTCCAACATCATGAGGATCTCTTGTCCCAGAAGAAGGCCAAGAATGGTGTTGCCCTTTTCCAGTCTGTCAAGTAGGCCGTTAGCTTTAGAAGCAGTACTGTCGGTGAGATTTGTAGATGCCATCTCTTCCAGGGCAGCCAAGATGGACTCATATTGAGTCAGGACTGCTCTGATTGCTGGTATGCGCACAGTCCATCTGGTGGCACACAGAGGCTTGATGGAAGTGAAGGAGCCTTTTTTTGATATGCATATGTCTTTGAATATTGTTTTGCATTTGCCAGACTGAGCGAACAAGCAGCCCAGCTCGTGTACCCACTGTAGAGCGTCCCTGATCACAGGTGTGGAGGTACATGCAGCCTGTGTGACAAGGTTCACACAGTGTGGGCCACAGTGGACAAAGGTGGCCAATGGTTGCTCTCTTCTAATCTGAGCTTGTAACCCTGACAGGTGCCCCGACATGTTGGCTGCTCCATCATAGGTCTGTCCACGTAGACCTGAGAAAGGGAGGTCTAAACGGAGCAGCACATCAGAGGCAATTTTAAAAAGGTGTTCGCCAGTTGTTGAAGAAGCCTCGTACAGTCCAACAAACTCCTCCTTAGGCTCCAGGCCATCATCAACATACCGGAGGCATATTGAAACCTGTTCAGTGCCAGATATATCCTGGGTCCCATCCATTATTAGAGAGAACTGCAGTACAGGTAACCCATGGATTTCAGTTGTTATTTGTCTGATAAGGTTGTTGCTCATTAACATCAGCAGCTCATTTTGACACGCAGGACTTGTGTAGGAATGATACTTCTGCAGCCAGCTTGCCAGATTGAGGTCATTCTCAGCCTTCTCATCCAGATGCTGCTTGAAGTTTCCGTCATCATTGTCATGACCTCTGAGAGCTAGGCCCTGTTTAGCAAGGTACCTCACTGAACTAACAATTTCTATCAGTGCTGACCTGGCCTTCTCTTGTGCACTTTCTGAGATGCTGCATAGTTGCATTCTGACTGACCTGTGTGTGTGCGTGTGTGTGTGTTGACAGCAATTATGTGTGCCCTACTACCAGCGTGCCTGTCAAATGACTCCCTAGCCTTCTTCCAGTTTCTGAACCCCTGAGAAATAAAGGTATGTTCAGTTTTTTTTGCCATTGTTGAAATGTTCTTTTTAAAAGCAGTTGTGCAGTAGAAGCACAAAACTCCTTTTATTTCAGGACTGTAATGGAGCCAGGGGAAGATTTTGAACCAGCTCTCCTGGAAGTGAAGACTGCGGTTCGGCAGAGTTTGTGGCTCAATGAGCTGTGCTGCTGGTTGGTATGGGGAACTTGGACCCTCAGCTGTATGGATCTCCTGGTTTGCATGTGGAGGGTTATCCTGCTTCCCGAGATCAGTAGCTGATGGCTCGACCTATAATGTAATTATTCAGTTGTCATTAGTTTCCATACATAGCTCTCAGAAATGTTTTGATTCTACACTGTTCTCCAATTGGTCTACTATTGCCATGATGTTATATACACAACTTACTTTTATGTTTGTATTTTAGTAGTAATTGTAGTGTTGTAGATCTGTTGTTTTAATCAAATCTGTTTTCCTTCCACATTTTTGTACAAGTTGAACCAATGCAAAGCCCTGCAGATGGATAAATCTTGCATATGTTTGCTTCCTGAACCCTCACCTGCTGAATCTGATCTGAGCTTGTTTCAACACTCTCCATTTCTTCATCCAGTGATTGCACTTGCTGTAAGAGTATACCAAAGTTGGTTTCATATTTACTGTAAGGTTATATGATTTTCTGTTGATGTGAATTTCACCTCTGCATTCTCAGCTGCCTGTTCCTGCGTGTCTTCATTTTCCTCTGTCACATGCTGTTCCTGATAGAAAAAGGGTATTCAAATAAACATTACAACTTGTGGGATTTGATTTTTTTTTAATTTGCAATGCAGCATAGACTTTGACTTAATTATCTTTGGTTTTGTTGGAAAAGTTTAGGTTCTTTGGGTGTCCATTATTTGACATCCAAAAATGAGACACATTCCTGAAGCACTGAACTTGTGTGTTGTTTACTTGAAGAAAGCTTTTGACTTTAAAATGTGCTGGTTCTTTGTGGTTAGAAAATATAAATAACTTCAGCTAGGCTAATAAGTCAAAAAGTGGAAAAAAAATATCTGTGGAAATAACTTAACGGTTTAAAAAAAGATACCCTGAAACAAATTGGTCAGTCATATGGGACAAAAATCTGATGCACTAAGACACATGTGACTCTAGGGGGTGCTGATTCCTACTGAACAAATGTAGTGCTATTTTGTAGTATCAATGCCATCAAAATCTGATTTAAGGTTAACACAGTTTTGCAAGGCTATGAAAGGGCTTGTTAAGGTCATGTAAGGGGTTAGGGTCATGCTGTTGGAATCTCACTTTTACACCCCCAAACTACTCTGAGACTTATTCATCTACACACTTCAACCTAAAAATGTATCCCTCTAATACTTTTTAGTTATGGATGGGTCATTTAACATAATAGGACCATTTGCTAGATGGGGACCTAGTTGGAATTAGTTAAACAGCACCACTCAGTAACAGGTGCAACTCCTGGATGTTAGTAGGCTACTGCAACCGTTCAGAACCATCCACTTGAGCAGGTCGGGAGTATATCACGGCTGTGCTGTTGTATTTATGTATTGTAAGATGAAGTCTTCTGAAAACGATGAAAACCTAGACATTTTATCAGTTTATGAAATCTTCCCAGATGCCCCGCCCTAATGGCACATAAAAAGCAAAAATGTCACGGAAAAAGAGTTTTGGTCACCTAGCATAAACTGGATGGTTTTTAACCGTTATTGCTGCTAGCTAACTGTTACCAGTAGAGAAACTTGCCCTCTTTTATCTACTACTAAGTAAGTCAATATTAAATGATAAAACTGGATATCTTAGTCTTTTTTGTAGGGATGCACTTACAGCACATTTTTTCTTGCCGAAAAACCACCTGATATCGGTTGCATTCCTTCTTTTCGACATGGTTGACGGACACCTACTTTTCACCTTCTTCACTTTAAAAAAAATCAATCCGGTAGTTCACGGACAGCTAGGTTGTGGGAGCGTGGAGTTGACCAGAGAGTGGAGCCTGATAAAGATGAGTATTTTTCTCTGAAAATCTAATTTGATAGTCACAAATAATATAACAAGGATATATATATATATATATATATATATATATATATATATATATATATATATATATATATATATATATATATATATATATATATATGTATAATACACAATCTTTTTTGCTAGGCTAGCTGCATGGATGTAAAGATTCCACCTTGCTTACAGGCTAATGGGGGGTTTTAGTGACGTTGAAAAAACAAAACAGGTTTTTAAATAACTGTCAATACACTACTGTGCAAATTGGAGTGAAACATTAAAAACTAATGAATACTTAAATATGCTAGCCTATTTAATGATTGTCCCCAGCAATTTTTAAACCCCAATCAAGTGTATGGTTATTGTCCCCAGCAATTCTAAAAACAAACTGACGCCCTTGTCTGTATCGATAACAGAAGGAGTGGAGTGGATAGGATGTACAGTTTTTAAATGGCACACACAGAATTATGTTGCACCAAGCACAATTTCACATAATTTTGGTTCCAGTTCCCTCAAACAAGGTCCAATCTGGCTGAAACACCACAGGTAGGTAGAATCTATTGAGTTGTAAGTGATCTGCACGTTTCATGATGACAGCACATTCCTAAGGGGGTCAGATGATGTCACAAAGGTCACCGGATCACTTCTGCCTTAAAGAAAAATGTCCGGATACACTTTTGGAGGCTCATAACTTGGCTTCTGAATGTCCTAGAGAGGTCAGGTTGGGTTTAAATGACTCCAATTAACAGCTCCTATCACCAGCAGAATGAATGGAGTCATTAGCACTTACGGTTTTTAAACAGCATCCTGAAATATGTCGCACAAAGCACATTTTCACATAATGTTGGTTCCTTTTGTGTGAAAACAAGGTCCAATCTGGCTGAAACACAACAGGAAGGTAGAATCTATTGAGTTGTAAGATATCTGAACTTTTCATGATGATAGCACCTTCCTAAGGGGGTCAAACCATGGCCCAAAGGTCACCGAGCATGGTGTCATCTAAAGAAAAATGTCCGGATACACCTTTGGAGGCTCATAACTTGGCTTATGAATGTCCTAGAGAGGTCAAATTTGTTTTAAGATACTCCAATTAATGGTCTGTATCGATAACAGAAGGAGTGGAGTGGATAGGATGTACAGTTTTTAAATGGTACACACAGAATTATGTTGCACCAAGCACAATTTCACATAATTTTGGTTCCAGTTCCCTCAAACAAGGTCCAATCTGGCTGAAACACCACAGGAAGGTAGAATCTATTGAGTTGTAAGTGATCTGCACGTTTCATGATGACAGCACATTCCTAAGGGGGTCAGATGATGTCACAAAGGTCACCGGATCACTTCTGCCTTAAAGAAAAATGTCCGGATACACCTTTGGAGGCTCATAACTTGGCTTCTGAATGTCCTAGAGAGGTCAGGTTGGGTTTAAATGACTCCAATTAACAGCCCCTATCACCAGCAGAAGGAATGGAGTCATTAGCACTTACGGTTTTTAAACAGCACCCTGAAATATGTCGCACAAAGCACATTTTCACATAATGTTGGTTCCTTTTGTGTGAAAACAAGGTCCAATCTGGCTGAAACACAACAGGAAGGTAGAATCTATTGAGTTGTAAGTTATCTGAACTTTTCATGATGATAGCACCTTCCTAAGGGGGTCAAACCATGGCCCAAAGGTCACCGAGCATGGTGTCATCTAAAGAAAAATGTCCGGATACACCTTTGGAGGCTCATAACTTGGCTTATGAATGTCCTAGAGAGGTCAAATTTGTTTTAAGATACTCCAATTAATGGTCTGTATCGATAACAGAAGGAGTGGAGTGGATAGGATGTACAGTTTTTAAATGGTACACACAGAATTATGTTGCACCAAGCACAATTTCACATAATTTTGGTTCCAGTTCCCTCAAACAAGGTCCAATCTGGCTGAAACACCACAGGAAGGTAGAATCTATTGAGTTGTAAGTGATCTGCACGTTTCATGATGACAGCACATTCCTAAGGGGGTCAGATGATGTCACAAAGGTCACCGGATCACTTCTGCCTTAAAGAAAAATGTCCGGATACACCTTTGGAGGCTCATAACTTGGCTTCTGAATGTCCTAGAGAGGTCAGGTTGGGTTTAAATGACTCCAATTAACAGCCCCTATCACCAGCAGAAGGAATGGAGTCATTAGCACTTACGGTTTTTAAACAGCACCCTGAAATATGTCGCACAAAGCACATTTTCACATAATGTTGGTTCCTTTTGTGTGAAAACAAGGTCCAATCTGGCTGAAACACAACAGGAAGGTAGAATCTATTGAGTTGTAAGTTATCTGAACTTTTCATGATGATAGCACCTTCCTAAGAGGGTCAAACCATGGCCCAAAGGTCACCGAGCATGGTGTCATCTAAAGAAAAATGTCCGGATACACCTTTGGAGGCTCATAACTTGGCTTATGAATGTCCTAGAGAGGTCAAATTTGTTTTAAGATACTCCAATTAATGGTCTGTATCGATAACAGAAGGAGTGGAGTGGATAGGATGTACAGTTTTTAAATGGCACACACAGAATTATGTTGCACCAAGCACAATTTCACATAATTTTGGTTCCAGTTCCTGAAAATATATGTAACTCTCATATAAGCTCTTTTATTATTCATTCTTACATGCTACTCTTTTTATGGGATCATGTTATACTGTCCTGCACAAGCTCTTAAAACAGCTGCAGGAACTCCAAAAGGGAGATGTGTCTGCTCATCTTCTAATTACAAGTTCTTGTGACATGTTAGATCCTGCCTAACAAGGCAATATATATATATATATTTACTTTAAAAGCTCATTTTATTATTCTATGCTATGGAAACTCGCTCAGATACTCAAGGCCTCCACACAAAGATTAATAGCTGTGTATCTTTTCCTGCACCAGAGAAAGGAGTGTGCACATTCCATCTACACTCAGTGCCTCTCCGCACCGTGAATGTATCTTCTCCTGTCATAAATGTATCACGATGTTCCTGGTACTTTCAAGGATAAATGTTCTAGACTGTCCGCTAACAAGGCTGTTATTTTCACCTGTCATAATCATTGACGTATGTACATGGCAAACTGCGTATGTAACATTCCTGTAATCTTCAATAAAAATCAGCCGTTTTCAGCGGAGCGGCGAGAGTCTGTCCGAAGCAGCTGTCAAGAGCAGGTCGCGGGACTTGCTGCAGTTGAGACTCTCCCTCTAGAGCGGTGAAACAGTGAATGGACTTCTGATCATTTGTCTCCTCGTTCTGTCAACTTTAAAGGTGTTTAACTCCATCTACTCCGTACCCGTGCTTGGTCTAACGGAAGAGAGACCAACAAATTTGGCGTCACGAACAGGATTTTTTCTTTTTTTGAAGAAAAAGGAGTTTTTTGGAGGACGATTCGACCCACTGACCCAGCGAACAGATCTTGGCACAAAAACACCGCGGTGAAAAACTAAGGTAAGCAGGCCTTATTTCCTAAAATCTGCTCATTGGATTTATCCAAAGCATTTGTGTCCAGAATCACAGTAGCTGAGGTCCTAAAATAATAGTTGGAGAAGAAAGTGGAGACAAGTGCAGGAGAATAAGAGATTTTTTTTGTAATGGTTTAGTGGTGAAATGAAATGAGGATTTTTTGTAATGGTTTAATGAGTAAATGAGAAAAGGAAATAGTACAGATGAAGGGATGGTGACCCAGGGCTGAGGAGCCCTAAAGTTCCATTTCCAGGTCGTGGCTGACCACACTATTTGCTGACGAGCGGATAGAATATATAACGAGGTTATATAAAGCTTGGCTGGATCCATAGGTGTGGGAACCCTAAAAGTCCACAGGTCAAGGACCTGGTTTTTTGTGTTAAGGGAAGGGGAGGCTAAAGAGAGCTCCCTGGATTTTAAGGTCAAGGACCTGGTTTTTGTGTTAAGGGAAGGGGAGGCTAAAGAGAGCTCCCTGGATTTTAAGGTCGAGGACCTTTTGCATGAAATGAGAAAAATGTTCTGAGGTAACTGTTTTTGCATAAGATGATAAATGTTTTGACTGCTTCTGTGTGAAGAGAGCAGTGCTTTTGGCTATTTCTGCGTGCTTTGGCTGTGTCTGCGTAAATGAGCAATGTTTTTTGGCTGTTTCTGCATGAAATGAGCAATGTGGTTATGAAACTGTATTTTTTGACACAAAACACACACTATAGTTAGAAAACACGCTGTATGAATGTCAAGTCTCAATCAGCTTTGTCGGTAAAACAGATGGAGCTGACTGATTAACTTGAATTACATAATAAAAGAGACAGAATAAACTCCAAATGAGAGTAAATAAGTCTCTTTAGGCTTAGCAACATATCATCTGCACTTACAGAGCAGATAGTAAAGAATAAGTGTAAAAGCACATAGATTTTTTCATATCACAACTAATAGAGATTAGTTGAATAAGCGGAAATCATCACACGCTCCGCAGTTAAAAGATGGGTAATGAATGAATGAACTGTACTAACAAATTGTATGTGTAAGTGAGAGAAATACAGCGCGCCCTCGTGGATGCTCTAGGCAAGATTTCCTCACCTGAAACACAGGTTGAAGAAGGAAATACCACAGAGGTCATTGGCGCTGTCTCACTAATCAATACTGACGAGTTAGAGCCCCCTATGGGCTAAACCCCTTGTCAGTCCAGATTGTCACCAAAAGTCAGCAACATACGACATACTAACAGAATGATGGAAAAAGAACATGTTTGTGAAACGGAGGATGATGGATGGGGGTCTGATGACATTCTGAGTACACTAGGAGAACAATTAGCTTGTATGGAAACTGTGATAAATTTGACAAGCAGCCCGGTTGAAGCTACGAGAAATAAGGTTTTATTGAGAAAGTCAGCAGAAAAGGCGATGAAGGAAAAAGGAACAGATGTTAACAGCAGAGGAAATTGGAGCAGGATTTGGGAAATAAAAGCTGCAGAAGCGAGAGAGAAAAGGCAGAAGGCTGAAGAGACTCTGAGGGAAGCTGGAATGTTGATGAGGAAGAAAGCAAAAAGTGAGGTTGACAGGCAGGCAGCCCGTGTGAGTAAGTACATGCAATGGATAATGTTATGGAACACCGCCAGACCTCATATGAAGCGCGTAAAAAAGGAGCATCCACCTCCTTACTCTTCTACTGCTCCGACAGCTGGAATGTATCCATTAATTAAAGTCACAAGCGGTACTTTGGACATTCAGCCTGAAGTCCCACTTGATAATGAGAGCGAGTGGTCAAGTGTAACTATGACCTCAGGATCAGACGTTAAAGTCAGTCCAACAGCCCCTGAGACACACAATTCTTATCTGAGAAGCAATGAAACATTAAACAGCATTCCGTCTGCGAGCAACCCAGCTGCGCCGTTCGAACTGAGAGCTAAGCGTCAGGAAATAGATAACTCACAGAAACAGTTCACTACTCCCTACTTCAGTCAGGGCCTGGTTGCTCCTGATTACAACATGGGTATGAGCTCCCATGCTCCCCCTCCAGCGCCTTGGGCAAACTGCCCACCAGTGTGGCCCATAGCACAAGAACAAAAGCAAACACCAATTTTTTCTTCCTCCCAGCTAAAAGGTGAAGAGCAGGAAGACCCTAATAAAAGTGTAGTGGTTAAAATGGTTCTGGTGGGACATGAATCATCTGATCCCCCTCCAGCAGCCAGTCAGAGTCATAAATCTCTCCTAGAGGAAGAATGGCCAGAGCCGCCCAATAAGGAAGAGTTTGGGGGAGAAGGGGATCAGCTTTCCCTCCCTCCATCCCCAGAGCCAGAGAGAAGACACACTAGGTCCATGGGACCACCCACTTACCAATTACCCCTGGTGCAGAATAAACCCAACGCCCAGAAAGTCTATCAGCCGTATTCCCTTGGTGACATACAGGCTTTAATAGATAAATTACCAGACATACAGGAGGGTGGAAACACTTGGCTTTCAGACTTTGACACCCTCACTGCTGGACAGGATCTTGCATTGGGAGACTTCAGAGCGGCAATCACTAGATGCACGTCACGCTCACAGGCAGAGGCCTTAGAAAAGGATGCTGGCACAACTCGTGATCCTAATTCTGTACCACTCGGTAGAGTGATAGCCCAATTAGGCCCAGCTGTCAGAAAGATGTTTCCGCTGAAAGATAGCAGCTCAATGTGCAAATTTAAATGGGATGCTAAACAAAACCCTTCAATTTACCTGAACCAAGCCATTGACACCTGGGTGGCCCAAACTGGCCAACACCCATCCAAACGGGGCACGAGCAGCATGTGGTTTAAAAATGCAGTCCTGAAAGGAGTCCCTGATTCGGTGACTCAGAAGATGGAAGATAACCCTGATTTGCAGGATTGTGATTTTAGCAAATGGAAAAAACATCTTATTTTTAACCTTAATAAAATGCAGGTAAAGGAAGAAAAAGACTCTGATAACTTAGAAGATTTACAAAAACAATTGCTCAGGGTCCAATTACAAGCTGCAAAAAAGACTTTAGGTGAAAAGGGGGACAAGGTTAAGAAACAAATGGTTGCGTCCACAGCCACACCCCCACCACAGCAGACACTTCCTGATCAGGTTTCACCTATAGCTTGGCAGCCGCAGCCACCATATTCAGGGCAGCCACAGCAACAGCCACAATATTCAGGCCCATATGTAAACACACCCAACCCATATGCTCCCCAGCGACCACCTTTTGCTGGTCGAACCAGAGGCGGTTTCAGGGGAAGGGGACAGTGGAGGCCAGTAGGCAGCAAAGGGGGACCACGTGCACAAGACATTTGCTTTAACTGTGGTCAACCTGGACATTGGTACAGGAACTGCCCCTTGCCATACAGCCCACAGAAGGAAGGTCGAGGCAGAGGCACCTTTTCAGGACAAGGAGGGCCTACCGGACCCCACACCCAGATGCCAATGATGGGCTGGGAACAGTGGGAGGGTGGTCCAAGACAATAGGACGCCCCACAGAGAAACTCCGACGGTCAGGGAGCCACGGCAGACCCCCTGCTGTCAATAACTGTAGATGGACAACATCAGCCATTTCTGGTTGACACTGGTGCCACCTGCTCCACCATGCAAACTGTACCGCCCTCTAAGACATCTACGCGCACTATCTCAGTTACGGGCTTCTCTGGGGAACAACAAACTCTGCCTTTCTCCCTGCCACTCCTAACTACGGTGGGAAACCAGACAGTACTGCACAGCTTCGTCTGTTCACCAACAGTTCCAGTCAACTTACTAGGAAGAGACCTCCTCATCAAATTAGGAGCCACCATTTTGTGTGATCCTACGTGACTTACTGTCACTCTGCCAGAAGGGACTATTTTGCCCTGCACCGGAGAAGCCAGTGATGGCATGTACTTGGCCCAAAAACTGCCTGACATATCAGACTGTGCTGAGATTTATTGGGCTCTGTTGGACACTGAAACCAAGGACACTCCTGGCTTAATGACTCTGTACCAGCAGTGGAAACCCTGGCTGACTCAGGTCCATCCTTATGTTTCTCCCCCTGACCCTCCTCACCTAACATTATTCTATGACAGACATGATTCAGTTTGGTACAAAGAGGCCTTCCAAAATCATTTAGAGGGACAGCAATGGTGTGTACAAACAACAGATATTTATGCTGCACCAGAAGGTGTGGCTGCTGCAGCCAACCTAACCCAGGAACAATTGGCATGGTACATGATGGGAGATGAGGCAGTCCCTCATGTCTCTCTTGCTTTACATCCAGCCCATCAGGCAAAGGAACTAGGAGGAATGGTTAAATGTTCCCTAGCAACCACTGATTGGCGTTCAACTCCGCTTCCACAAGTGTCATATTCAGAATCAACTCAGACATTTAAAATTACTGCGGCTTGTAGTAATTCCACACATTTACAACAGGAAACAATTAGCAGATCTCATGGCCGTGAACGAACCGATCACCCTGATGCTCTGATAATGTTAGACTTGCTTCCCACCTCCCTGTGGTCAACAGGTCCCACTGATGTTGGGTTGGTGTCCATCCCACCTGTGACCTTTCACCTAAAAGATCATGCTCCTCTGTGGGTTCCACAATACCCACACAAACCGTATGCTGAAGAGGGGATAGCAGACACCATCAATGGCCTGTTGCAGGCAGGGGTGTTGGAGCCATCCATGTCAGAATGGAACACCCCGATTTTACCTGTAGAAAAGAAAAATACTGGTAAATATCGAATGGTTCATGACCTGCGTCGTATAAACGCCCTACTTAACACAGATTCACTTCCCGTCCCTAACCCATATGTGGCTCTGACAAACATACCACCTTCACATGCATGGTTTACCTGCATAGATTTGGCAAATGCATTCTTTTGTCTTCCACTTCATGAGTCTCTGAGGGACATTTTCTCTTTCACATTCAGAGGGCAGCAGTTCAGATACACGCGTTTGGCACAAGGGTTCACCCTGTCACCTGGTTTGTTCAACCAATGCTTGCGACAGCTCCTAGACACATGCCCCCTGCCTGATGACTGTGTTTTGGTGCAGTATGTTGATGATTTGCTCTTGTCAGCGCCCTCTGCAGGCTCCTGTCTGCAAGCTACTCAGACTCTATTGTCTCATTTGGCCAAGCTTGGATTTAAGGTCAGTCGGTCCAAACTTCAGATAGCCAGGAAACAAGTGTCATTTCTAGGCAGGATGGTTTCACAAGTTGGTGTGTCATTGTCACCAGATCACAGAAACTCCATTCTCCATCACTCTAAACCTGAAACAGTCAAAGACATGTTATCTTTCCTAGGCCTGACAGGCTACAGTAGGCACTTCATCCCTGACTATGTTGGTCTTACTGCCCCACTACGTGCTCTCATAGCACCTTTTGGGATGCGTCAACTCACAGCTCGCCTGAACTGGACTATTCCAGCAGAAGAAGCTTTCATAAAACTAAAACAACAACTCTCAACCGCTAGTGATTTAGCTACTGCAGACTACAACTCTACGTTTTTTCTTGATGTTTCTGGATCAGAAACTCATGTGAATGGAGTTCTGTTCCAGAAAAAAGGGGGAGGTCAGAGACAAGTCTTGATGTACATAAGTGTCATGTTAGATAACATGGAAAAAAGACACCCACCTTGCACACAGCATGTAGCAGGTCTTGCTAAAATTTTACAAAAAACAGCACATATTGTAATGGGCTATCCTCTGAAAGTACTAACAACACACAGTGTAGTGGCTTACATTACATCACAAGCTTTCACCATGACCCCACTAAGACAAAGAAAAATCAGTAAGATCCTAGAGGCCCCACACATCACCTACACACATGAAGGGATAAACATGGCAGACCACATGGGTAATGGGGAGCCTCATTCGTGCGAACAAAGAACAGCAATAGAAGAAAAAGTCAGACCAGATTTAAGTGCAACCCCACTAGAAAATCCTGATAAGAATTGGTTCACAGATGGCTGTTGCTACAGAGATGACAATGATGGATTAAAAGCTGCATGGGCAGTAGTAGAGCAACTCCCTACAGGCGAGTGGTTCACTGCAGGAGCAGAAAAGCTGAAAGGACAACAGTCAGCACAGAGAGCAGAAGTGTTAGCTATTATTGCCGCTCTCAAAATGAGCACAGGGAAAAGAGTAAATATTTACAGTGACTCAGCTTATGCTGTAGGAGCCGTGCATGTTGAATTGAAACAGTGGTTGAGAGCTGGCTTTGTGACTGCTGGGGTGAAACCCATAAGACATGAGTCTGAGATGAGGGAACTAGCAGAAGCTTTATTCCTTCCAGCAGAAGTGGCAGTGATAAAATGCAAAGGACATAGTCAGGGCTCTGACTTTGTATCTAAGGGAAATCAGGAGGCAGATAGAGCTGCCAAGATAACAGCTGAATATCTTCCTGTATATAACCTGGTGGTTGAAACAGCAACTGTTGAAAAAAGCATTGATCCTAGAATATCCATCACAAAAGAAACACTGAAAGACATGCAAGATCAGGCTTCAACACAGGAAAAAACTTTATGGTTGGCAAGAGGTGCCACTAACACAGATGTTTGGAGAAGTCCAGATGGTAGACCCATACTGCCACCTGGCATCAGGCAAACTGCAATGGAAGAAGCACATGGTGTTGGACATGTTGGTGTAGCACAGATGATGAGAAATTTGTCCCCCTGGTGGCATCCATACCTAACAGACATGGCCAGGTATTTGGTTAAAACTTGTACAGAGTGCACTCAGTTTGGCATTAGACCTACCCTGAAACCAATCCAAGGTCAATTTCCAATACCGACATGCCCTGGAAAGGAGATAATCATAGATTTCACGGACATGATTGAAAGGGTAAAAGGCTACAGGTATCTCCTAGTGTGTGTAGATGCCTACACTGGATGGCCGGAGGCTTGGCCTGCGAAAAAAGAAGACAGCAAAACAGTCATCAAATGTCTGATCAATCATTACATTCCCCAACACGGGTTCCCGGAAAAAATCAGATCGGACAATGGGACACATTTTAAGAACAAAGATCTACAAGAGGTTGAAACCATGCTGGGACTGAAACACAAGTTTGGTTCAGTGTATCATCCTCAGTCCCAGGGAAAAGTGGAAAGGATGAATCAAACGCTAAAGGTCAAATTGGCTAAAATCTGTGCACAGACCAAATTAACTTGGTTAGATGCTTTGCCCCTTGCTCTGATGTCCACACGGAGCTCAGTTAACAAAACCACAAGGTTTACTCCCTTTGAACTACAGACTGGACGGCCGTTTCCAGGACCCGCCACAAAACTACCTCTGACTGCTGACCTGACTGACTCCCTCGACTCAAGGTCATATTATAACCTGTTGCATAGTCTTGTCTCTCAGTTCTCATTACAGGTTAAGGCTGATCGTACCACCACAGAAGCCCCATCTCCACAACCTGGGACAGACTGGGTCCTGCTGAAGGTCACCAAAAGGAAGTGGACGGAACCGAGGTGGACCGGGCCCTACAGGATCACGGAGAGGACGTCACACGCTGTCCGGCTGGACGGCAAAGGAGACTCCTGGTACCATTGGACCCAGTGTGCTGCTGCGGAGGAGCCACACCGCACCCTGACCGAGGTCCGAGAGAACCTGTCCCAGAGGGAGGAGCCTAACCTGGAAGAGAAGCAGCCGACATCTGCCTGACCAGAAAAATACCCAAGGACCAGGACGAGAAGCAGCTGACTTCTGCCTGACCGAAAAAAAAAAAAAAAAAAAACAAACACAAACACAAACACAACAAGGGACTTAAAAACCAGGAAGAGAAGTAGCTGGCTACAGTAGCGTGCCAAGCTACCAATTCTGCGGGACGAGGTAGCGTGCCAAGCTACCAACACATCCTGCAGGACGAGAATCCTGATACCATCGCCCCCTGCAGCTGCCTGGAGCCAGTGAAGGGACCTCAACAGGGGGAAGAAGTAACCACCCTATGAACATTCTACAAGGGTTCTATTTAACACCCTCATTTATTTTACAAGGGTTATATTTAACACCCTCCATTTATTTTATCAGGGTTCTATTTCACACCCTCATTTACACCCTCTACTCATTTTATATTATTATTCATTTACCTGTTTAGTATTAGATATATGTTTGTGCTCATTGCATTTCTACAACCTTTATGTACATTCTGATTACTCATTTGTCCTGGCCAGAAGAAGATTCTGAGGGTAACGTAATTCAACAAGAATCCTTTACAATAGTCTGGTATCCAAGTAAGCTGAACCGGTTGGCATACAGGGACAGCAGGTTGGGGTTTAGGAACGACATATACTTTCGCGATTTCTCTAATTTAGAAGATTTGTTAACAATAGCAATTTTAGCTTATAGCGCGTTCTCTGGTACTGATTACAGCAGCTATAACCCATACAATTTCTTAAATTAACACCGGTATAAGCTTAATTATGTCTTGGCCATTCCCTCCCATTCTCACGTGCAGGCAGCGTCTCCTGATCCTACTTCTCACTGTTATCCTGCTATGTATCCCATTGGCTATTTTGTTCCTCTGTAATGACTTCCCTTTGCCACCCTCACCCCCTACATCCACTAAGAATACCCCGCTAACACCAGCAGCCCATCGCCCACCTATTGACCGGCACAAGCGATCCCTACCTCTCCCATCCCCCTCACCTCCTTGTAACTCTGATTTTCTCTATTTAACCCAAGCAATCACTCTGTGTATTCCATTATCCACAGCCACCACGGTTACACTCCCCTACGATGTTTTGCCCTCGAACCCTGCCCATGGTCGTTACACGCCATCTGATTTGAAAGAGCATGTTTGGTACTTAACGTGGGGATCTTATTCTCAATGGAAGTGGAGCAGTCTTGTTGCTGAAACAGGCGATGATTGGTCATCCTACTCCAAAGGAGTAGCTACAACTTGGCGTATCAAATTGATAAAACAAGGCGGATCCAAAACAGGCCCTTTGACTTTCATAATTAGCCCAATAAACTCTCTCGGATGTACCCTATTTGTACTTGCTCCCTGGATTAGTGGAAAGTACTACTGGACAGTGCACCTTTGTGTCCGTAATATCACTTCACCTACCTCTACGGTCTTTGATATTGTCGGACTAAGTAGATCTCACCCCACTCCTGTGTTAACTGACATGGATAAAGTAAATAAACCCTCACCAGCGATAACTATTGACACTAAAAGCCCTTCTGTTGATGAGACATTTCAGACGGTTACAGGCATTTCTGCCAGCACTAACAATTGGTTACTCCTGGCAGAACAAGCTGCCAATGCTTCAGATCAAGATTGTCTTGTTTGCCTTTCAGCTCGTCCTACGCTCCGTATTGTACCACCTCCGATCCCTCCAAAATGTTTCCTCCATTTGATGAACGGGACTTCCCTAAATTCTAATTGTACTAAGTTTGGACAAATCTTTCCTAAGCAAAAACCAGGTGATGACATTGGTACGCCCTTCTTTTCAAACACTGTGGCCCCTAATAACTTCACTTGTATTCATCTAATTGGACGAGGAGGTCCTTTTCTGGGGAATGTCACCACAAATTGGTGCGTTAATACAACCGTGTCAGTTTCATCACAATTCAAACCCAAAAAGCGTGCCAATCTATGGTGGTGGTGTGGTGCTCCACAACTCTATAATGGTTTTCCCAGGAAATCTTCAGGTTTGTGTGCCCTTATTACTTTACTGTTACCTGTCACTGTAACTCCCGTAACACTTCGTGATACCCCTATTTCCAGCTCTCATTCTAACACCCGACGAAAGCGATCTGTACCAGCTTTACCTGCATTTCACAATCCCACTTATATAGATGCCATTGGTGTCCCCAGAGGCGTTCCCGACGAATACAAATTAGTTGACCAAATAGCCGCCGGATGGGAATCTATTTTTGTCTGGATAACTCCCAATAAAAATGTTGATCGCATTAACTACATCCATTTCAATGTTCAACTCTTAAGTAACTACACTCGTACTGCACTTGAGGCAGTTCACCAACAACTATCGGCTACTTCCTTGATGGCGTTCCAAAACAGAATTGCTGTAGACATGCTGTTAGCTGAAAAAGGGGGCGTGTGTGCCATGTTTTCCCACGATTGCTGTGTTTTTATACCCAACAATACGGCCTCAGACGGTAGCTTAACTAAGGCCTTAGACGGCCTCCGCTCTTTGACAGAAAAAATGAAATCCCACTCTGGTGTAGACACCTCCATGTGGGACTCTTGGCTTGATGTATTTGGTAAATATAAATCGCTCGTTTCCTCCGTCCTGGTGTCCATGTCTGTCTTCGCTGCCATTCTTGTTACTTGCGGTTGTTGCTGTATCCCCTGTCTTAGGCAACTAGTCCAGAGATTGATTACCATTGCCATCTCTCCTCCACCTGCTGACCCAATTATACAGATGCCCTTGTTACTAGCCAATCCTAACATCTATTTGGGAGGGGAACCCTCTGATGAAAGTGATGACTCTCATGATGAAGAAGATGTTGTTAGAGTGTGAGAATATTGAGTGATTTCTGTAACAATCCCTTAAATTGTTTATTTCTATGAGTTTTTTGTTTTTATTGTATTTGTTTCTTTTGATCATTGATGTCCTAGGCATGCACACTCTATGCCAACAGGCGTTCGCCCCAAAATTGAGATATGACAAAAGGGGGGACATGGGGGAATTTTCCCTATAAACATATGATAATTAGGGTTTTTCGCCCTCATATGGAGTTGCATGCGATCCATACATGTTGTGACATGTTCAGTTGAAAGTATAATCATGTTTTTTGTATTAGTTTACTGCTAGAGATATGAGAAAATGTAATCTGATTGATTGTTTGTATTGGTGTTTTAAAACTCTGCTTATTATATTCTTTTTGATGGAATTTGGAGTTGTTACTGTTTTGATTTCCTACATCTTTGTTGAACTCTTAAAAGAGTTCAAAAGGGGGATTGAAAATATATGTAACTCTCATATAAGCTCTTTTATTATTCATTCTTACATGCTACTCTTTTTATGGGATCATGTTATACTGTCCTGCACAAGCTCTTAAAACAGCTGCAGGAACTCCAAAAGGGAGATGTTTCTGCTCATCTTCTAATTACAAGTTCTTGTGACATGTTAGATCCTGCCTAACAAGGCAATATATATATATATATTTACTTTAAAAGCTCATTTTATTATTCTATGCTATGGAAACTCGCTCAGATACTCAAGGCCTCCACACAAAGATTAATAGCTGTGTATCTTTTCCTGCACCAGAGAAAGGAGTGTGCACATTCCATCTACACTCAGTGCCTCTCCGCACCGTGAATGTATCTTCTCCTGTCATAAATGTATCACGATGTTCCTGGTACTTTCAAGGATAAATGTTCTAGACTGTCCGCTAACAAGGCTGTTATTTTCACCTGTCATAATCATTGACGTATGTACATGGCAAACTGCGTATGTAACATTCCTGTAATCTTCAATAAAAATCAGCCGTTTTCAGCGGAGCGGCGAGAGTCTGTCCGAAGCAGCTGTCAAGAGCAGGTCGCGGGACTTGCTGCAGTTGAGACTCTCCCTCTAGAGCGGTGAAACAGTGAATGGACTTCTGATCATTTGTCTCCTCGTTCTGTCAACTTTAAAGGTGTTTAACTCCATCTACTCCGTACCCGTGCTTGGTCTAACGGAAGAGAGACCAACATTCCCTCAAACAAGGTCCAATCTGGCTGAAACACCACAGGAAGGTAGAATCTATTGAGTTGTAAGTGATCTGCACGTTTCATGATGACAGCACATTCCTAAGGGGGTCAGATGATGTCACAAAGGTCACCGGATCACTTCTGCCTTAAAGAAAAATGTCCGGATACACCTTTGGAGGCTCATAACTTGGCTTCTGAATGTCCTAGAGAGGTCAGGTTGGGTTTAAATGACTCCAATTAACAGCCCCTATCACCACCAGAAGGAATGGAGTCATTAGCACGTACGGTTTTTAAACAGCACCCTGAAATATGTCGCACAAAGCACATTTTCACATAATGTTGGTTCCTTTTGTGTGAAAACAAGGTCCAATCTGGCTGAAACACAACAGGAAGGTAGAATCTATTGAGTTGTAAGTTATCTGTACATTTCATGATGATAGCACATTCCTAAGGGGGTCAGATGATGTCCCAAAGGTCACCGGATCACTTCTGCCTTAAAGACAAATGTCCGGATACACCTTTGGAGGCTCAGAACTTGGCTTCTGAATGTCCTAGAGAGGTCAGGTTGGGTTTAAATGACTCCAATTAACAGCCCCTATCACCAGCAGAAGGAATGGAGTCGTCAGCACTTATGGTTTTTAAATGGCACCCAGAAATATGTCGCACCAAGCACAATTTCACATATTTCTGGTTGAAAAACCTGTGATACAAGCTCCAATCTGTCTGAAATTAACACATGATGGACCTGTGAGGTCAAGGAGCACACAGTATCAGTGTCAAGTCTGGAGGTTGAAGAGAACCCCGTTTTTAGCTGAAATCCATCTTTTTTCTGACCTCTGACCCAGAACAGCACCAGAACAACAAGCTACGGCTACCAAACTGCCTGAGCTAGCTCTGGGTGACGGCGGCATGCCAAATCGACGTTTGTTTGGTGAAAATCGGTTGAGAAATGCCACTTTGCCGAGCACATGGCAGAAAAGGCGGGAAAAGTGCCGTACGGCTCCAAACGGACGCTTAACACGATGCGACCGGCACGAACTCGACATATGTGTTTTGGGCCAGTGCTGGGATGCACCAGAAGAGTTTTCGGGCGCCTCGGATCAACGATGGCCGAACGGCAGCCAAAAAGGGTCTAAAAATCGTGGTTTCGGGCCTAGGGTTTTGCCGGTCTCTTTTAATTCATTAAAAATAGTTAAATTCCACGTAGGGACATGAAATTCACATATGTTGTAAAGAAGGACATGCCGAATCATAATATTTTAGTCGCGTCACGCTACGTTGCTCACTGACCAAGTTCGGCCACTAGGGGTGCAGTCGAAAATTGTTTCCACTCTCTGGTTCGGAAGTCCGGTACGAGCGCAAAAATCTACTCATCTTTTCGATAGCCCTCACGGCGCTAGAATTGCGCCATTGTAAACTTGCAAAAATCGCGCACTTTGGGGGGCTATATCTCCGGAACCACAAAATATTTTGCCACCAAACCACCTCGGATGGACTCGTGCTTGGCCCCCAAACAACATATCCGAAGATGGCATCGCTGGCGCCAGCAGAACTTTTTCTTTCCACTTTCTACCAGAAAAACACAAGTCCTCTTTGAGGCGATGGGTCTAAGAGGGCATTTTTTGGCCAAACTCAGACACAACTTTTTTTTTTTTTCAATTTTGACAGCGGATTATGATTGCTTGGCACCACGGGGACCACCTCTCCAAAAACGGGACGGATCGGGCGTTCCCTTGAGGAGCTGTGGCCAAAAAGAGCGTGACCTCTGGCGACCTGGGGTTCGGAAAAGCACCGAAACAAAGAGCTACGGCTACCAAACTGCCTGGGCTAGCTCGGGGTGACGGCGGCATGCCAAATCGACGTTTGTTTGGTGAAAATCGGTTGAGAAACGCCACTTTGCCGAGCACATGGCAAAATGGAGGGAAAACTGCCCTCAGGCCCCAAACGGACGCTTAGCACGTTGCGACCGGCACGAGCTCGACGTATGTGGTAGCTGTCAGCTATCTAAAGGAAATGTGCAAGTGTCAACTCTCTAGGTTGAGCAGAACCCTGTTTTTCAGCTCCAAAACAGCCCAAATCCATCATTTTCTCTGCTTGTACCAAGAGGCTGTGAACCTTGACCCTTCTGAATAAGCCAGCAACTTGAAAACTGCATATGTTGTAGCTGTCAGCTATTTAAAGAAACATTCTCAGTTTCAAGTCTCTAGGTTGAGGAGAACCCTGTTTTTCAGCCCCAAAACAGCCCAAATCCATCATTTTCTCTGACCTCTGACCCAGAACAGCACCGGAACAACGAGCTACGGCTACCAAACTGCCTGGGCTAGATCGGGGTGACGGCGGCATGCCAAATCGATGTTTGTTTGGTGAAAATCGGTTGAGAAATGCCAATTTGCCGAGCACATGGCAAAATGGAGGGAAAACCGCCCTCAGGCCCCAAACGGATGCTTAACACGATGCGACGGGCACGATTTCGAAATCTGTGGTTCGGACCAGTGCTGGGATGCACCAAAAAAAATTCGTGCGCCTCGGACCAACGTGGGCCGAACGGCAGCCAAAAAGGGGCTCAAGTGGCAGAAGGCCGCAAATGAAGCCTGAGCTAAATTTTCACACTTTTGGGCCGCCTTTTGAATTCGGTTTGGCGTAGCCGCACGAAATTTGGGGTGGTGCATCCCGGCTACCATCTCATCGACGCACGTCGAAATCGATGCCGTCGGACCTTTTCGAGCGCCCTTACGGGACGCTTGTCCAAGCAGATATAGTCAGGTGTCTGGTTACACCTTTGTGGGCTTATAACTTGGCTTCTGAATATCCTAGAGAGGTCAGGCTGGTTTTAAAATACTCCAATGAATGGTCTGTATCTAGAACAGAATGAATGGAGTGGATAGGATGTACAGTTTTTAAATGGCACCCAGACCTATGTTGCACCAAGCACAAGTTCACATTATTATGGGTCCAGTTCTCTGAAAAAAGCTTCAATCAGGCTGAAACATCACAGGAAGGTACAATCTATTGAGTTGTAAATGAATCATGTGTTTCATGATGATAGCACATTCCTTAGGGTGTCAAATGTTGTCACAAAGGTCATTGGATCACTTCTTCTTTAAAGGTGTGGTTCGTAACACACCTTTGAGGGCTTATAACTTGGCTTCTGAATATCCTAGAGAGGTCATGTTGGTTTTAAAATGCTCCAATTAACAGCCCCTACTACCACAAAAAGGAATGGAGTAATAAGCACTTATGGTCTTTAAATGGCACCAGGAATTATGTTGCACAAAGAACAATTTCACATATTTCTGGGTCCATTTGTGCGAAAACAAGGTCCAATAAGGCTGAAACATCACATGAACGTATAGTCTATGGAGTTGTAAGTGATCTGAACGTTACCCTAACAGGGTCAAATGAAGTCACAAAGGTCACCAGACCTGAAATGGAGACTCAATTTTGGTGCTTCTTCAAAAGTAACCCAAAATGGAGGCCTCCAATTTGGGTCTTCTTCTAAAGTAACCCAAAATGGAGGAAATGGAGGCCTCCATTTTGGGGCTTCTTCAAAAGTAACCCAAGATGGAGGCCTCCATTTTGGGTCATCTTCTAAAGTAACCCAAACTGAATTTTTCAATTAAGGAAGCCTTCAATTTGGGATACTTTCAACTACATGCAAAAGAAGCCCGAAATGTAGTCCTCCATTTTGGTGCTTCTTCAAAAGTAACCCAAAATGGAGGCCTCCAATTTGGGTCTTCTTCTAAAGTAACCCAAAATGGAGGAAGTGGAGGCCTTCATTTTGGGGCTTCTTCAAAAGTAAACCAAAATGGAGGCCTCCAATTTGGGTCTTCTTCTAAAGTAACCCAAAATGGAGGAAATGGAGGCCTCCATTTTGGGGCTTCTTCAAAAGTAACCCAAAATGGAGGCATCCAATTTGGGTCTTCTTCTAAAGTAACCCAAAATGGAGGAAATGGAGGCCTCCATTTTGGGGCTTCTTCAAAAGTAACCCAAAATGGAGGTCTCCAATTTGGGTTTTCTTCTAAAGTAACACAAAATGGAGGAAATGGAGGCCTCCATTTTGGGGCTTCTTCAAAAGTAACCCAAAATGGAGGCCTCCAATTTGGGTCTTCTTCTAAAGTAACCCAAACTGAATTCTTCAATTAATGAAGCATTCATTTTGGGCTACTTTTGAATGTTGTAAAATCAGCCCAAAAGGAATTGTGTTGCACGAAGCACAATTTCACATCATTCTGTGTTCATTTGTGTGAAAACAAGGTCCAATCAGGCTGAAACGCTACAAGAAGGTAGAATCTATTGAGTTGTAAGTGATCTGAACGTTTCATGATGATAGCACTTTCCTAAGGGGGTCAAACCATGTCCCAAAGGTCACCGGATCTGGTGTCAATTTAAAGAAGTAGTCCAGTTACACCTTTGTGGGCTTATAACTTGGCTTCTGAATATCCTAGAGAGATCAGGTTTGTTTTAGTGTACTCCAATCAACATCCCCTACAACCTCAAAAAGGAATGGAGTCATTAGCACTTATGGTTTTTAAATGGCACCCAGAATTATGCTGCACTAAGCACAATTTCACATCATTCTGGGTTCATTTGTGTGAAAACAAGGTCCAATCAGGCTGAAACGTTACAGGAAGGTAGAATCTATTGAGTTGTAAGTGATCTGAACGTTTCATGATGATAGCACTTTCCTAAGGGGGTCAAACCATGTCCCAAAGGTCACCGGATCTGGTGTCAGTTTAAAGAAGTAGTCCAGTTACACATTTGTGGGCTTATAACTTGGCTTCTGAATGTCCTAGAGAGATCAGGTTTGTTTTAATGTACTCCAACCAACAGCCCCTACAACCACAAAAAGGAATGGAGTCATTAGCACTCATGGTTTGTAAATGGCACCCAGAATTATGTTGCACGAAGCACAATTTCCCATCATTCTGGGTCCATTTGTGTGAAAACAAGGTCCAATCAGGCTGAAACGTTACAAGAAGGTAGAATCTATTGAGTTGTAAGTGATCTGAACGTTTCATGATGATCGCACATTCCAATAGGGGGTCAAAACATGTCCCAAAGGTCACCGGGCCTGGTGTCAATTTAAAGAAGTAGTCCAGTTACACCTTTGAGGGCTTATAACTTGGCTTCTGAATGTCCTAGAGACATGGTTTGACCCCCTTAGGAAAGTGCTATCATCATGAAACGTTCAGATCACTTACAACTCAATAGATTCTACCTTCCTGTAACGTTTCAGCCTGATTGGACCTTGTTTTCACACAAATGAACTCAGAATGATGTGAAATTGTGCTTCGTGCAACATAATTCTGGGTGCCATTTAAAAACCATAAGTGCTAATGACTCCATTCGTTTCTGTGGTTGTAGGGGCTGTTGATTGGAGTATATTAAAACAAACCTGATCTCTCTAGGACATTCAGAAGCCACGTTGTAAGCCCACAAATGTGTAACTGGACTACTTCTTTAAATTGACACCAGATCCGGTGACCTTTGGGACATGGTTTGACCCCCTTAGGAAAGTGCTATCATCATGAAACGTTCAGATCACTTACAACTCAATAGATTCTACCTTCCTGTAACGTTTCAGCCTGATTGGACCTTGTTTTCACACAAATGAACCCAGAATGATGTGAAATTGTGCTTCGTGCAAAATAATTCTGGGTGCCATTTACAAACCATAAGTGCTAATGACTCCATTCCTTTTTGTGGTTGTAGGGGCTTTTGATTGGAGTACACTAAAACAAACCTTACCTCTCTAGGACATTTAGAAGCCAAGTTATAAGCCCACAAAGGTGTAACTGGACTACAACTTTAAAGTGACACCAGGCCCGGTGACCTTTGGGACATGGTTTTACCCCCTATAGGAATATGCGATCATCTTGAAACGTTCAGATCACTTACAACTCAATAGATTCTACCTTCTTGTAGCATTTCAGCCTGATTGGACCTTGTTTTCACAGAAATGGACCCAGAATGATGTGAAATTGTGCTTCGTGCAACATAATTCTGGGTGCCATTTACAAACCATAAGTGCTAATGACTCCATTCCTTTTTGTGGTTGTAGGGGCCGTTGATTGGAGTACATTAAAACAAACCTGATCTCTCTAGGACATTCAGAAGCCAATTTATAAGCCCACAAATGTGTAACTGGACTACTTCTTTAAATTGACACCAGATCCGGTGACCTTTGGGACATGGTTTTACCCCCTTAGGAAAGTGCTATCATCATGAAACGTTCAGATCACTTACAACTCAATAGATTCTACCTTCCTGTAACGTTTCAGCCTGATTGGACCTTGTTTTCACACAAATGAACCCAGAATGATGTGAAATTGTGCTTCGTGCAACATAATTCTGGGTGCCATTTAAAAACCATAAGTGCTAATGACTCCATTCCTTTTTGTGGTTGTAGGTGCTGTTGATTGGAGTACACTAAAACAAACCTGATCTCTCTAGGACATTCAGAAGCCAAGTTATAAGCCCACAAATGTGTAACTGGACTACTTCTTTAAATTGACACCAGATCCGGTGACCTTTGGGACATGGTTTGACCCCCTTAGGAAAGTGCTATCATCATGAAACGTTCAGATCACTTACAACTCAATAGATTCTACCTTCCTGTAACGTTTCAGCCTGACTGGACCTTGTTTTCACACAAATGGACCCAGAATGAAGTGAAATTGTGCTTCGTGCAACATAATTCTGGGTGCCATTTACAAACCAAAAAAGCTAATGACTCCATTCCTTTTTGTGGTTGTAGGGGCTGTTGATTGGAGTACACTAAAACAAACCTAACCTCTCTAGGACATTCAGAAGCCAAGTTATAAGCCCACAAAGGTGTAACTGGACTACTTCTTTAAAGTCACACCAGGCCCGGTGACCTTTGGGACATGGTTTTACCACCTATAGGAATGTGCGATCATCTTGAAACGTTCAGATCACTTACAGCTCAATAGATTCTACCTTCTTGTAGCGTTTCAGCCTGATTGGACCTTGTTTTCACACAAATGAACCCAGAATGATGTGAAATTGTGCTTCGTGCAACATAATTCTGGGTGCCATTTAAAAACCATAAGGGCTAATGACTCCATTCCTTTTTGTGGTTGTAGGGGCTGTTGATTGGAGTACACTAAAACAAACCTGATCTCTCTAGGACATTCAGAAGCCAAGTTATAAGCCCACAAATGTGTAACTGGACTACTTCTTTAAATTGACACCAGATCCGGTGACCTTTGGGACATGGTTTGACCCCCTTAGGAAAGTGCTATCATCATGAAACGTTCAGATCACTTACAACTCAGTAGATTCTACCTTCCTGTAACGTTTCAGCCTGATTGGACCTTGTTTTCACACAAATGAACCTAGAATGATGTGAAATTGTGCTTCGTGCAACATAATTCTGGGTGCCATTTACAAACCATAAGTGCTAATGACTCCATTCCTTTTTGAGGTTGTAGGGGCTGTTGATTGGAGTACACTAAAACAAACCTAACCTCTCTAGGACATTCAGAAGCCAAGTTATAAGCCCACAAAGGTGTAACTGGACTACTTCTTTAAAGTGACTCCAGGCCCGGTGACCTTTGGGAAATGGTTTTACCCCCTATAGGAATGTGCGATCATCTTGAAACGTTCAGATCACTTACAACTCAATAGATTCTACCTTCTTGTAGCGTTTCAGCCTGATTGGACCTTGTTTTCACACAAATGGACCCAGAATGATGTGAAATTGTGCTTCGTGCAACATAATTCTGGGTGCCATTTACAAACCATAAGTGCTAATGACTCCATTCCTTTTTGTGGTTGTAGGGGCTGTTGATTGGAGTACACTAAAACAAACCTAACCTCTCTAGGACATTCAGAAGCCAAGTTATAAGCCCACAAATGTGTAACTGGACTACTTCTCTAAATTGACACCAGATCCTGTGACCTTTGGGACATGGTTTGACCCCCTTAGGAAAGTGCTATCATCATGAAACGTTCAGATCACTTACAACTCAATAGATTCTACCTTCCTGTAACGTTTCAGCCTGATTGGACCTTGTTTTCACACAAATGAACCCAGAATGATGTGAAATTGTGCTTCGTGCAACATAATTCTGGGTGCCATTTAAAAACGATAAGTGCTAATGACTCCATTCCTTTTTTTGGTTTTAGGGGCTGTTGATTGGAGTACACTAAAACAAACCTAACCTCTCTAGGACATTCAGAAGCCAAGTTATAAGCCCACAAAGGTGTAACTGGACTACTTCTTTAAAGTGACACCAGGCCTGGTGACCTTTGGGACATGGTTTTACCCCCTATAGGAATGAGCGATCATCTTGAAACGTTCAGATCACTTACAACTCAATAGATTCTACCTTCTTGTAGCGTTTCAGCCTGATTGGACCTTGTTTTCACACAAATGGACCCAGAATGATGTGAAATTGTGCTTCGTGCAAAATAATTCTGGGTGCCATTTACAAACCATAAGTGCTAATGACTCCATTCCTTTTTGTGGTTGTAGGGGCTGTTGATTGGAGTACACTAAAACAAACCTGACCTCTCTAGGACATTCAGAAGCCAAGTTATAAGCCCACAAATGTGTAACTGGACTACTTCTTTAAAGTGACACCAGATCCGGTGACCTTTGGGACATGGTTTGACCCCCTTAGGAAAGTGCTATCATCATGAAACGTTCAGATCACTTACAACTCAAAAGATTCTACCTTCCTGTAACGTTTCAGCCTGATTGGACCTTGTTTTCACACAAATGAACCCAGAATGATGTGAAATTGTGCTTCGTGCAACATAATTCTGGGTACCATTTACAAACCATAAGTGCTAATGACTCCAGTCCTTTTTGTGGTTGTAGGGCTGTTGATTGGAGTACATTAAAACAAACCTGATCTCTCTAGGACATTCAGAAGCCAAGTTATAAGCCCACAAATGTGTAACTGGACTGCTTCTTTAAATTGACACCAGATCCGGTGACCTTTGGGACATGGTTTGACCCCCTTAGGAAAGTGCTATCATCATGAAACGTTCAGATCACTTACAACTCAATAGATTCTACCTTTCTGTAAAGTTTCAGCCTGATTGGACCTTGTTTTCACACAAATGAACCCAGAATGATGTGAAATTGTGCTTCGTGCAACATAATTCTGGGTGCCATTTAAAAACCATAAGTGCTAATGACTCCATTCCTTTTTGTGGTTGTAGGGGCTGTTGATTGGAGTACATTAAAACAAACCTGAACTCTCTTGGACATTCAGAAGCCAAGTTATAAGCCCACAAATGTGTAACTGGACTACTTCTTTAAATTGACACCAGATCCAGTGACCTTTGGGACATAGTTTGACCCCCTTAGGAAAGTGCTATCATCATGAAACGTTCAGATCACTTACAACTCAATAGATTCTACCTTCCTGTAACGTTTCAGCCTGATTGGACCTTGTTTTCACACAAATGAACCCAGAATGATGTGAAATTGTGCTTCGTGCAACATAATTCTGGGTGCCATTTACAAACCATAAGTGCTAATGACTCCATTCCTTTTTGTGGTTGTAGGGGCTTTTGATTGCAGTACACTAAAACAAATCTAACCTCTCTAGGAAATTCAGAAGCCAAGTTATAAGCCCACAAAGGTGTAACTGGACTACTTCTCTAAATTGACACCAGATCCTGTGACCTTTGGGACATGGTTTGACCCCCTTAGGAAAGTGCTATCATCATGAAACGTTCAGATCACTTACAACTCAATAGATTCTACCTTCCTGTAACGTTTCAGCCTGATTGGACCTTGTTTTCACACAAATGAACCCAGAATGATGTGAAATTGTGCTTCGTGCAACATAATTCTGGGTGCCATTTAAAAACCACAAGTGCTAATGACTCCATTCCTTTTTGTGGTTGTAGGGGCTGTTGATTGGAGTACCCTAAAACAAACCTGATCTCTCTAGGACATTCAGAAGCCAAGTTATAAGCCCACAAATGTGTAACTTGACTACTTCTTTAAATTGACACCAGATCCGGTGACCTTGGGGACATGGTTTGACCCCCTTAGGAAAGTGCTATCATCATGAAACGTTCAGATCACTTACAACTCAATAGATTCTACCTTCCTGTAACGTTTCAGCCTGATTGGACCTTGTTTTCACACAAATGGACCCAGAATGATGTGAAATAGTGCTTCGTGCAACGTAATACTGGGTGCCATTTAATATCCATAAGTGCTAATGACTCCATTCCTTTTTGTGGTTGTAGGGGCTGTTGATTGGAGTACACTAAAACAAACCTGATCTCTCTAGGACATTCAGAAGCCAAGTTATAAGCCCACAAATGTGTAACTGGACTACTTCTTTAAATTGACACCAGATCCGGTGACCTTTGGGACATGGTTTGACCCCCTTAGGAAAGTGCTATCATCATGAAACGTTCAGATCACTTACAACTCAATAGATTCTACCTTCCTGTAACGTTTCAGCCTGATTGGACCTTGTTTTCACACAAATGAACCCAGAATGATGTGAAATTGTGCTTCGTGCAACATAATTCTGGGTGCCATTTACAAACCATAAGTGCTAATGACTCCATTCCTGTTTGTGGTTGTAGGGGCTTTTGATTGGAGTACACTAAAACAAACCTAACCTCTCTAGGGCATTTAGAAGCCAAGTTATAAGCCCACAAAGGTGTAACTGGACTACATCTTTAAAGTGACACCAGGCCCGGTGACCTTTGGGACATTGTTTTACCCCCTATAGGAATGTGCGATCATCTTGAAACGTTCAGATCACTTACAACTCAATAGATTCTACCTTCTTGTAGCGTTTCAGCCTGATTGGACCTTGTTTTCACACAAATGGACCCAGAATGATGTGAAATTGTGCTTCGTGCAACATAATTCTGGGTGCCATTTACAAACCATAAGTGCTAATGACTCTATTCCTTTTTGTGGTTGTAGGGGCTGTTGATTGAAGTACACTAAAACAAACCTGATCTCTCTAGGACATTCAGAAGCAAAGTTATAAGCCCACAAATGTGTAACTGGACTACTTCTCTAAATTGACACCAGATCCGGTGACTTTTGGGACATGGTTTGACCCCCTTAGGAAAGTGCTATCATCATGAAACGTTCAGATAACTTACAACTCAATAGATTCTACCTTCCTGTAACGTTTGAATCTGATTGGACCTTGTTTTGACACAAATGAAGCCAGAATGATGTGAAATTGTGCTTCGTGCAACATAATTCTGGGTGCCATTTACAAACCATAAGTGCTAATGACTCCATTCCTTTTTGTGGTTGTAGGGGCTGCTGATTGGAGTACATTAAAACAAACCTGGTCTCTCTAAGACATTCAGAAGCCAAGTTATAAGCCCACAAATGTGTAACTGGACTACTTCTTTAAATTGACACCAGATCCGGTGACCTTTGGGACATGGTTTGACCCCCTTAGGAAAGTGCTATCATCATGAAACGTTCAGATCACTTACGACTCAATAGATTCTACCTTCCTGTAACGTTTCAGCCTGATTGGAGCTTGTTTTCACACAAATGAACCCAGAATGATGTGAAATTGTGCTTCGTGCAACATAATTCTGGGTGCCATTTAAAAACCATAAGTGCTAATGACTCCATTCCTTTTTTTGGTTTTAGGGGCTGTTGATTGGAGTACACTAAAACAAACCTAACCTCTCTAGGACATTCAGAAGCCAAGTTATAAGCCCACAAAGGTGTAACTGGACTACTTCTTTAAAGTGACACCAGGCCCGGTGACCTTTGGGACATGGTTTTACCCCCTATAGGAATGAGCGATCATCTTGAAACGTTCAGATCACTTACAACTCAATAGATTCTACGTTCTTGTAGCGTTTCAGCCTGATTGGACCTTGTTTTCACACAAATGGACCCAGAATGATGTGAAATTGTGCTTCGTGCAAAATAATTCTGGGTGCCATTTACAAACCATAAGTGCTAATGACTCTATTCCTTTTTGTGGTTGTAGGGGCTGTTGATTGAAGAACACTAAAACAAACCTGATCTCTCTAGGACATTCAGAAGCAACGTTATAAGCCCACAAATGTGTAACTGGACTACTTCTTTAAAGTGACACCAGATCCGGTGACCTTTGGGACATGGTTTGACCCCCTTAGGAAAGTGCTATCATCATGAAACGTTCAGATCACTTACAACTCAAAAGATTCTACCTTCCTGTAACGTTTCAGCCTGATTGGACCTTGTTTTCACACAAATGAACCCAGAATGATGTGAAATTGTACTTCGTGCAACATAATTCTGGGTACCATTTACAAACCATAAGTGCTAATGACTCCAGTCCTTTTTGTGGTTGTAGGGCTGTTGATTGGAGTACATTAAAACAAACCTGATCTCTCTAGGACATTCAGAAGCCAAGTTATAAGCCCACAAATGTGTAACTGGACTGCTTCTTTAAATTGACACCAGATCCGGTGACCTTTGGGACATGGTTTGACCCCCTTAGGAAAGTGCTATCATAATGAAACGTTCAGATCACTTACAACTCAATAGATTCTACCTTTCTGTAAAGTTTCAGCCTGATTGGACCTTGTTTTCACACAAATGAACCCAGAATGATGTGAAATTGTGCTTCGTGCAACATAATTCTGGGTGCCATTTAAAAACCATAAGTGCTAATGACTCCATTCCTTTTTGTGGTTGTAGGGGCTGTTGATTGGAGTACATTAAAACAAACCTGAACTCTCTTGGACATTCAGAAGCCAAGTTATAAGCCCACAAATGTGTAACTGGACTACTTCTTTAAATTGACACCAGATCCAGTGACCTTTGGGACATAGTTTGACCCCCTTAGGAAAGTGCTATCATCATGAAACGTTCAGATCACTTACAACTCAATAGATTCTACCTTCCTGTAACGTTTCAGCCTGATTGGACCTTGTTTTCACACAAATGAACCCAGAATGATGTGAAATTGTGCTTCGTGCAACATAATTCTGGGTGCCATTTAAAAACCACAAGTGCTAATGACTCCATTCCTTTTTGTGGTTGTAGGGGCTGTTGATTGGAGTACATTAAAACAAACCTGAACTCTCTTGGACATTCAGAAGCCAAGTTATAAGCCCACAAAGGTGTAACTGGACTACTTCTTTAAAGTGACTCCAGGCCCGGTGACCTTTGGGACATGGTTTGACCCCCTTAGGAAAGTGCTATCATCATGAAACGTTCAGATCACTTACAACTCAATAGATTCTACCTTCCTGTAACGTTTCAGCCTGATTGGACCTTGTTTTCACACAAATGAACCCAGAATGATGTGAAATTGTGCTTCGTGCAACATAATTCTGGGTGCCATTTAAAAACCACAAGTGCTAATGACTCCATTCCTTTTTGTGGTTGTAGGGGCTGTTGATTGGAGTACCCTAAAACAAACCTGATCTCTCTAGGACATTCAGAAGCCAAGTTATAAGCCCACAAATGTGTAACTGGACTACTTCTTTAAATTGACACCAGATCCGGTGACCTTGGGGACATGGTTTGACCCCCTTAGGAAAGTGCTATCATCATGAAACGTTCAGATCACTTACAACTCAATAGATTCTACCTTCCTGTAACGTTTCAGCCTGATTGGACCTTGTTTTCACACAAATGAACCCAGAATGATGTGAAATTGTGCTTCGTGCAACATAATTCTGGGTGCCATTTACAAACCATAAGTGCTAATGACTCCATTCCTGTTTGTGGTTGTAGGGGCTTTTGATTGGAGTACACTAAAACAAACCTAACCTCTCTAGGGCATTTAGAAGCCAAGTTATAAGCCCACAAAGGTGTAACTGGACTACATCTTTAAAGTGACACCAGGCCCGGTGACCTTTGGGACATTGTTTTACCCCCTATAGGAATGTGCGATCATCTTGAAACGTTCAGATCACTTACAACTCAATAGATTCTACCTTCTTGTAGCGTTTCAGCCTGATTGGACCTTGTTTTCACACAAATGGACCCAGAATGATGTGAAATTGTGCTTCGTGCAACATAATTCTGGGTGCCATTTACAAACCATAAGTGCTAATGACTCTATTCCTTTTTGTGGTTGTAGGGGCTGTTGATTGGAGTACACTAAAACAAACCTGATCTCTCTAGGACATTCAGAAGCAAAGTTATAAGCCCACAAATGTGTAACTGGACTACTTCTTTAAATTGACACCAGATCCGGTGACTTTTGGGACATGGTTTGACCCCCTTAGGAAAGTGCTATCATCATGAAACGTTCAGATAACTTACAACTCAATAGATTCTACCTTCCTGTAACGTTTCAATCTGATTGCACCTTGTTTTGACACAAATGAAGCCAGAATGATGTGAAATTGTGCTTCGTGCAACATAATTCTGGGTGCCATTTACAAACCATAAGTGCTAATGACTCCATTCCTTTTTGTGGTTGTAGGGGCTGCTGATTGGAGTACATTAAAACAAACCTGGTCTCTCTAAGACATTCAGAAGCCAAGTTATAAGCCCACAAATGTGTAACTGGACTACTTCTTTAAATTGACACCAGATCCGGTGACCTTTGGGACATGGTTTGACCCCCTTAGGAAAGTGCTATCATCATGAAACGTTCAGATCACTTACGACTCAATAGATTCTACCTTCCTGTAACGTTTCAGCCTGATTGGAGCTTGTTTTCACACAAATGAACCCAGAATGATGTGAAATTGTGCTTCGTGCAACATAATTCTGGGTGCCATTTAAAAACCATAAGTGCTAATGACTCCATTCCTTTTTGTGGTTGTAGGGGCTGTTGATTGGAGTACATTAAAACAAACCTGAACTCTCTTGGACATTCAGAAGCCAAGTTATAAGCCCACAAATGTGTAACTGGACTGTGTGTTGCATGACATCGAGATGTATTGACGTCTGTGTCAATACAGGACTCTCTAAGCTGGGAGCTGGACGCTAATGACCAGTGCATGCGCCACACAAAAGGTAACTCGACTAACTACAAAACGAATATTGTGATGTAGAAAGTTGGCTCGACTGTTTGAATCAGCTGCAGCTGCGGTTTTCTCACGAAGTGAATCGCACGCTTGTTAGAAGTACATTCGGAGCACTTAAAAAATACATCGCTCTCATCGAGTTCCGTCTCAGCGTTCACCGGCTGATGGGCAAGAGCGTGACATGGGATCGCCAGGAACTTACTTAAGGACTATCATCTCATTTGGCATTTACTCACGGACCCAAGAAACCAGTTCCGAAAAATGGTCGAGAATTATAACTTGTCTAATAGCAACTGGAAGATATGTTGCGTCATAAGCCTCTGATGGTTCACAAGGTGCACGGTCCACTCGAAATCCTAATGCTGTATTTGTAGTACATACACTAAGTCTTCTCTGTTGATGTCAGACTAGAGTTTTATTAGAGTTTTACTTTGCAACAATGGGATTCGAGCAATTGATGTGTATATTTTTAATAGTGCACAATGCTACTATTCCTAGGCTGAATGTGTGACATGGCTCTTATGTATCATTATGTATCGTTTCCATTAAGTACTAATTTAAATAAAGTCCCTCTGTCCTCAGTGCTAGGTTGTGGGTTTAAGTGGCAAGACGCTCCTCGGGGCGCATATTGCTTGGGCCTCTCTCCTGGATGCCCTCTGTCAGACCGAGTGTTGACATGTGGCAAGACTCTCCTCGGGGCGCGTCTTGCTTGGGCTTCTGTCATGGAGGCCCTCAGTCAGACACAGTGTTGACATGTGTCAAGACGCTCCTCGGGGCGTGTCTTGCTTGGGCCTCTCTCCTGGAGGCGCTCAGTCAGACCCAGTGTTGACATGTGGCAAGACGCTCCTCGGGGCGCGTCTTGCTTGGGCTTCTCTCCTAGAGGCCCTCAGTCAGACCCATTGTTGACATGTGGCAAGACGCTCCTCGGGGCACGTCTTGCTTGGGCCTCTCTCCTGGAGGCGCTCAAACAGACCAAGTAGTGACATGTGGCAAGACGCTCCTCGGGGCGCGTCTTGCTGGGGCTTCTCTCATGGAGGCACTCAGTCAGACCCAGTGTTGACATGTGGCAAGACGCTCCTCGGGGCGCGTCTTGCTTGGACCTCTCTCCGTGAGGCGCTCAGTAAGACCGAGTAGTGACATGTGGCAAGACGCTCCTCGGGGCGCGTCTTGCTTGGGCCTCTCTCATGGAGGCCCTCTGTCAGACCCAGTGTTGACATGTGTCAAGACGCTCCTCGGGGGGCGTCTTGCTTTGGCCTCTCTCCTGGAGGCACTCAGTCAGACCGAGTGCTGACATGTGGCAAGAAGCTCCTCGGGGCGCGTCTTGCTTGGATTTATCTCCCTTGAGGCCCTCAGTAAGAACCATTGTTGACATGTGGCAAGACGCTCCTCGGGGCGCGTCTTGCTTGGGCCTCTCTCCAGAAGGCCCTCAATCAGACCCAGTGTTGACACGTGGCAAGACGCTCCTCGGGGCGCGTCTTGCTTGGGCCTCTCTCCTGGAGGCGCTCAGTCAGACTGAGTAGTGACATGTGGCCTGACGCTCCTCGGGGCGCGTGTTGCTTGGGCCTCTCTCCTGGAGGCGCTCAGTCAGACCAAGTGGTGACATGTGGCAAGACAATCCTCGGGGCGCGTCTTGCTTGGGCCTCTCTCCTGGAGGCCCTCTGTCAGACCCAGTGTTGACATGTGGCAAGACACTCCTCGGGGCGCGTCTTGCTTGGGCCTCTCTCATGGAGGCCCTCTGTCAGACCCAGTGTTGACATGTGTCAAGACGCTCCACCGGGGCGCATCTTGCTTTGGCCTCTCTCCTGGAGGCGCTCAGTCAGATCGAGTGCTGACATGTGGCAAGAAGCTCCTCGGGGCGCGTCTTGCTTGGGCTTCTCTCCTGGAGGCCCTCAGTAAGACCCATTGTTGACATGTGGCAAGACGCTCCTCGGGGCGCGTCTTGCTTGGGCCTCTCTCCTGGAGGCGCTCAGTCAGACTGAGTAGTGACATGTGGCCTGACGCTCCTCGGGGTGCGTGTTGCTTGGGCCTCTCTCCTGGAGGCGCTCAGTCAGACCAAGTGGTGACATGTGGCAAAACACTCCTCGGGGCGCGTCTTGCTTGGGCCTCTCTCCTGGAGGCCCTCTGTCATACCCAGTGTTGACATGTGTCAAGACGCTCCTCGGGGCGCGTTTTGCTTGGGCCTCTCTCCTGGAGGCGCTCAGTCAGATCCAGTGTTGACATGTGGCAAGACGCTCCTCGGGGCGCGTCTTGCTTGGGCCTCTCTCCTGGAGGCGCTCAGTCAGACCCAGTGGTGACAAGGTGGAAAGACGCTCCTCGGGGTGCGTCTTGCTTGGGCCTCTCTCCTGGAGGCGCTCAGTCAGCTGGCCGCATTATCACTCGCGATGTCTATCCTGACATGCCCGTTTCTGATTTCTATGTATATTAAATTATGACAAGAGCTACGGTGGTTACGATTACACTCTGACCACGTGCCTTAGTTTCTGCTAGTGACCTATTAATACATTTGACCACTTGCTCTCACTGCCATTAAAGCGGCTGTACCCACACGTACAAAACCCAAGAAAAAAAATTATCTCGCTGTCTGTACTGAGTGTACTCTCAGTAGTCGCAGTTGCTCAGGCCATGGTGGTACGCTCACATAACGCCTCTGAGATACGTCCCATCACACCACCTCCTAGACTACTCGCGAAGGAGTATTCAACACCCCCCTTTGTACAAAGACAACCATTATAACGAGCACAGCACAACGCTTGCCGCACGCGAAGACAACATGCAGGAGACAACGCTACCAACTGTCGTGAGAACAACGGATTCGAGTGACAACGATCGCGACTATGACGAGCACATTACAACACCCTCTGTGCACGAAGACCAGGTGCAGGAGACAACGCTACCACCTGTCGTGAGAAACAAGAGTTTGGTTAACAATGATCATCGTCGTGTCCCATTGTAAACGGGCACGCCATCGCACACATCGTACATGTGTGTTAACCCACCTGTATGCGACAGACTTTGTGTGTTGCATGACATCGAGATGTATTGACGTCTGTGTCAATACAGGACTCTCTGTAAGCCGGGAGCTGGACGCTAACGACCCGTGCATGCGCCACACAAAAGGTATCGTACATGTGTTAACCCACCTGTATGCGACAGACTTTGTGTGTTGCATGACATCGAGATGTATTGACGTCTGTGTCAATACAGGACTCTATAAGCTGGGAGCTGGACTCTAACGACCCGTGCTTGCGCCACACAAAAGGTAACTCGACTAACTACAAAACGCATATTGTGATGTAGAAAGTTGGCTCAACTGTTTGAATCAGCTGCAGCTGCGGTTTACTCACGAAGTGAATCGCACGCTTGTTAGAAGTACATTCGGAGCACTTAAAAAATACATCGCTCTCATCGAGTTCCGTCTCAGTGTTCACCGGCTGATGGAAAAGAGCGTGACATGGGATCGCCAGGAACTTACTTAAGGACTATCATCTCATTTGGCATTTACTCACGGACCCAAGAAACCAGTTCCGAAAAATGGTCGAGAATTATAACTTGTCTAATAGCAACTGGAAGATATGTTGCGTCATAAGCCTCTGATGGTTCACAAGGTGCACGGTCCACTCGAAATCCTAATGCTGTATTTGTAGTACATACACTAAGTCTTCTCTGTTGATGTCAGACTAGAGTTTTATTAGAGTTTTACTTTGCAACAATGGGATTCGAGCAATTGATGTGTATATTTTTAATAGTGCACAATGCTACTATTCCTAGGCTGAATGTATGACATGGCTCTTATGTATGATTATGTATCGTTTCCATTAAGTACTAATTTAAATAAAGTCCCTCTGTCCTCAGTGCTAGGTTGTGGGTTTAATACACATTATTATGATCAACCTGTTGAATAGTATAATAACAATATTCCTGTAAAAGTCATTTAGTAATGAACAACCTCAGTTCTGTGAAAGAACATCATGTCTCCGATGTGTGCACTGCAGGCCTGACCGGGGTTTGCACGCAAGGGCCTGTGTGTGTGTGTGTGTGTGTGTGTGTGTGTGTGTGTGTGTGTGTGTGTGTGTGTGTGTGTGTGTGTGTGTGTGTGTGTGTGTGTGTGTGTGTGTGTGTGTGTGTGAAACAAATAAAGATAAAAATAGCTAGTGCGGCCACGAGCGGTCGTGCAGGATAGAGGCTGCGCGAAAACGCCTCTAAAACAAGCGAGTGCCCACGCCCGATCCGTGGAAGCACGTAGAACTAGCAAACGTACTAGCAGAAATCAACGATCGCACACGGGTCATTGAGTGTGTACAGGGTTCGTCTGCGTGTGTGGCATTGGGCAATCTAGCGGCAACCGAGTGGCCTGAAGGCGGAACCGGCCAACCCGTCGCCCTCACCATCGTTGCGCTTCGAGATGAACTATTGCTAAAGATGATCGTCCTCGTCAACCACGGCGCTACCAGAGTTACCACGACATGCGCCTTAAAAGCGTTCTCGTTTGGGTCAGCGCCACCAGAATTGAATTGGCAAGTCAGCGGATATTACACAACTCGTAACGAAGACCCTCTCCGCGACCTCGCGGCCAGTGTGCGCAGTGTACAGCAAATGACAAACGATGTTGCGAGCGATATATCGGAAAAACTTTGCACTGACGCGACGGTCGCCACTGCAGGTTGTGTGAGTCTCGCGCAAAGTGCCATATCAAACGTGCGCAAGCTAGTGACAAGCAACTTCACCAGATCCGTAGATTCTACATACGCTCGGATACGAATGAAAGTATCGAGAGATAACACCGACACGAGTTGCGCGACGGCGCTGGCTGCAGTCGCTACAACACTGGATTTATTAATCAACGTAATTGTGATCGTAATGGCGTTTCGAGTGTGCACCAGAAACTACAACCAGTACTACAGAAAACTGGCATGAGGGTCGCGGTCTAACGTTATGTTGGTGTCTCGCATCGACCGTCGACGGCCGTTTGCCAGCGGCTGAAAATGGCAGTTGACGAAATGGAAACGCCGACCGTCGATAGTGCACTCTCGCAAGTTCCAACCGCACCATCTCAGGAGACAGACCACAGAGTCATATTAGCGGAGGGTAGATAGAAAATGCGCAAACCGCCGCAACCGCCCATATACATACTATACGAGTTCAACATAGAGTGGAGTAAGAAGTTACTACCGATTGTATTTCCAACGTGCAAGCAGCTGGTGTGTGACGCTTTACTTGAGTATCACAGAGGTTGCGATGTCCTGTGTTCCACGAGCGCATGGAAACAAGTGAACGAACTTCTACCGACCGTACTATTGGGGTATGAGCGAGCTGTAAAATCAATATACGCTAGGCACGCGGACTTTGCCGTGTTACTGGACACGCATATCGCAACAACAAAACCGGGTCAAGTGTTCGGGGCGTCACCGCGCTCGACTATACACGTCTTGGCCTACCACGAGTACATGAGCCCACAAGATCCTAAGCGAGGTCGAAGCCGTTGTGTCTACCCAACGCAAATTCAGCACAGCCGTGCGCGCTAAGACAAGTCCCTCTAGACTGCTGGAAACTTTGGAAACGTGGAAGGCTGGCGTGTATGCGCTTTCTACACATCTCAACGGTATGATCGCGATACTCTCGGCCGCACAACAACTAATGGTCATGTGTTCGGAATGTCTGATCAGGTCTGACATGACCGGTTGTCAATCGACGTCGAGCGTGCACTCACACACGGATATCCTGGCATACAGTAAAGCGACAGCGACCTCTATGCTCACGTTGATCCTCGATGTTTCGAAGGGCAATCGAGTGTGTTGGCTGACGAAAGCTATGGTGACCGACGGTCGCGTCGACTACAATGTGCCTCATTGCAACTGGAGAGGCGTATGTGATCCTTTGCAAATCGACAACACCACCGCGGTCGAGTGCAAAGTCACGGTCGGCGGCGTGTTGTCCTTACTGTGCCCCATACAATGTGACGGTCCGTGTGACGGACCGGTGTGTTACGACCCGACTAACGAAACGTACCAGGTGATAACATTGCATCTGCCCATTACAGCGGAGCGAGCGTTTCACCACACTCCCAAACCAAGGTTAATAGTTGTAGCGCACGCCCTTTCGGACCTCGGTGCACGCGAAACACTGGTGTACACTCACAACATCACGCTCGAGACAGCTCAAGCGTTACGCGAAACAAAGGACGTGTTCAAATCCATAGAGAATATACGGTCTTTAGCGTATGCGTATATAAAGAAGGTCGATGACATTTACAGACCCGGCGGCGTGGGCACCACAGTAGAACAACAAGGTGCTCTCAAGCGCACACAGATACTGGCCGCATTATCACTCGCGATGTCTATCCTGACATACCCGTTTCTGATTTCTATGTATATTAAATTATGACAAGAGCTACTTTTGGTGGTTACGATTACACTCTGACCACGTGCCTTAGTTTCTGCTAGTGACCTATAAATACATTTGCCCACTTGCTCTCACTGCCATTAAAGCGGCTGTACCCACACGTACAACACCCAAGAAAAAAAATGATCTCGCTGTCTGTACTGGGTGTACTCTCAGTAGTCGCAGTTGCTCAGGCCATGGTGGTACGCTCACATAACGCCTCTGAGATACGTTCCATCACACCACCTCCTAGACTACTCGCGAAGGAGTATTCAACACCCCCTTTGTACGAAGACAACCATGATAACGAGCACAGCACAACGCTTGCCGCACGCGAAGACAACATGCAGGAGACAACGCTACCACCTGTCGTGAGAACAACGGATTCGAGTGACAACGATCGCGACTATGACGAGCACATTACAACACCCTCTATGCACGAAGACCAGGTGCAGGAGACAACGCTACCACCTGTCGTGAGAAACAAGAGTTTGGTTAACAATGATCATCGTCGTGTCCCACTGTAAACGGGCGCGCCATCGCACACATCGTACATGTGTGTTAACCCACCTGTATGCGACAGACTTTGTGTGTTGCATGACATCGAGATGTATTGACGTCTGTGTCAATACAGGACTCTCTATAAGCCAGGAGCTGGACGCTAATGACCCGTGCATGCGCCACACAAAAGGTATCGTACATGTGTTAACCCACCTGTATGCGACGGACTTTGTGTGTTGCATGACATCGAGATGTATTGACGTCTGTGTAACCGACCCAATATAAATACATATACCCACTTGCTCTAACTGCCATTAAAGCGGCTGTACCCACACGTACAACACCCAAGAAAAAAAATGATCTCGCTGTCTGTACTGGGTGTACTCTCAGTAGTCGCAGTTGCTCAGGCCATGGTGATACGCTCACATAACGCCTCTGAGATACGTCCCATCACACCACCTCCTAGACTACTCGCGAAGGAGTATTCAACACCCCCTTTGTACGAAGACAACCATTATAACGAGCACAGCACATTGCTTGCCGCACGCGATGACAACATACAGGAGACAACGCTACCACCTGTCGTGAGAACAACGGATTCGAGTGACAACGATCGCGACTATGACGAGCACATTACACCACCCTCTGTGCACGAAGACCAGGTGCAGGAGACAACGCTACCACCTGTCGTGAGAAACAAGAGTTTGGTTAACAATGATCATCGTCGTGTCCCATTGTAAATGGGCTCGCCATCGCACACATCGTACATGTGTGTTAACCCACCTGTATGCGACAGACTTTGTGTGTTGCATGACATCGAGATGTATTGACGTCTGTGTCAATACAGGACTCTCTATAAGCCGGGAGCTGGACGCTAACGACCCATGCATGCGCCACACAAAAGGTATCGTACATGTGTTAACCCACCTGTATACGACAGACTTTGTGTGTTGCATGACATCGAGATGTATTGACGTCTGTGTCAATACAGGACTCTATAAGCTGGGAGCTGGACGCTAACGACCCGTGCATGCGCCACACAAAAGGTAACTCGACTAACTACAAAACGCATATTGTGATGTAGAAAGTTGGCTCGACTGTTTGAATCAGCTGCAGCTGCGGTTTACTCACGAAGTGAATCGCACTTAAAAAATACATCGCTCTCATCGAGTTCCGTCTCAGCGTTCACCGGCTGATGGGCAAGAGCGTGACATGGGATCGCCAGGAACTTACTTAAGGACTATCATCTCATTTGGCATTTACTCACGGACCCAAGAAACCAGTTTCGAAAAATGGTCGAGAATTATAACTTGTCTAATAGCAACTGGAAGATATGTTGCGTCATAAGCCTCTGATGGTTCACAAGGTGCACGGTCCACTCGAAATCCTAATGCTGTATTTGTAGTACATACACTAAGTCTTCTCTGTTGATGTCAGACTAGAGTTTTATTAGAGTGTTACTTTGCAACAATGGGATTCGATCAATTGATGTGTATATTTTTAATAGTGCACAATGCTACTATTCCTAGGCTGAATGTATGACATGGCTCTTATGTATCATTATGTATCGTTTCCATTAAGTACTAATTTAAATAAAGTCCCTCTGTCCTCAGTGCTAGGTTGTGGGTTTAATACACATTATTATGATCAACCTGTTGAATAGTATAATAACAATATTCCTGTAAAAGTCATTTAGTAATGAACAACCTCAGTTCTGTGAAAGAACATCATGTCTCTGATGTGTACACTGCAGGCCTGACCGGGGTTTGCACGCAAGGGCCTGTGTGTGTGTGTGTGTGTGTGTGTGTGTGTGTGTGTGTGTGTGTGTGTGTGTGTGTGTGTGTGTGTGTGTGTGTGAAACAAATAAAGATAAATATAGCTAGTGCGGCCACGAGCGGTCGTGCAGGGTAGAGGCTGCGCGAAAACGCCTCTAAAACAAGCGCGTGCCCACGCCCGATCCGTGGAAGCACGTAGAACTAGCAAACGTACTAGCAGAAATCAACGATCGCACATGGGTCTTTGAGTGTGTACAGGGTTCGTCTGCGTGTGTGGCATTGGGCAATCTAGCGGCAACCGAGTGGCCTGAAGGCAGAACCGGCCAACCCGTCGCCCTCACCATCGTTGCGCTTCGAGATGAACTATTGCTAAAGATGATCGTCCTCATCAACCACGGCGCTACCAGAGTAGCTCGTAACGAAGACCCTCTCTGCGACCTCGTGGCCAGTGTGCGCAGTGTACAGCAAATGACAAACGATGTTGCGAGCGATATATCGGAAAAACTTTGCACTGACGCGACGGTCGCCACTGCAGGTTGTGTGAGTCTCGCGCAAAGTGCCATATCAAACATGCGCAAGCTAGTGACAAGCAACTTCACCAGATCCGTAGATTCTGCATACGCTCGGATACGAATGAAAGTATCGAGAGATAACACCGACACGAGTTGCGCGACGGCGCTGGCTGCAGTCGCTACAACACTGGATTTATTAATCAACGTAATTGTGATCATAATGGCGTTTCGAGTGTGCACCAGAAACTACAACCAGCACTACAGAAAACTGGCATGAGGGTCGCGGTCTAACGTTATGTTGGTGTCTCGCATCGACCGTCGACGGCCGTTTGCCAGCGGCTGAAAATGGCACAGTTTACGAAATGGAAACGCCGACCGTCGATAGCGCTCTCTTAAGTTCCAACCGCACCATCTCAGGAGACAGACCACAGAGTCATATTAGCGGAGGGTAGATAGAAAATGCGCAAACCGCCGCAACCGCCCATATACATACTATACGAGTTCAACATAGAGTGGAGTAAGAAGTTACTACCCATTGTATTTCCAACGTGCAAGCAGCTGGTGTGTGACGCTTTACTTGAGTATCACAGAGGTTGCGATGTCCTGTGTTCCACGAGCGCATGGAAACAAGTGAACGAACTTCTACGGACCGTACTGTTGGGGTATGAGCGAGCTGTAAAATCAATACACGCTAGACACGCGGACTTTGCCGTGTTACTGGACACGCATATCGCCACAACAAAACCGGGTAAGGTGTTCGGGGCGTCACCGCGCTCGACTATACACGTCTTGGCCTACCACGAGTACATGAGCCCACAGATCCTAAGCGAGGTCGAAGCCGTTGTGTCTACACAACGCAAATTCAGCACTGCCATGCGAGCTAAGACAAGTCCCTCTAGACTGCTGGAAACTTTGGAAACGTGGAAGGCTGGCGTGTTGACATGTGGCAAGACGCTCCTCGGGGTGCGTCTTGCTTGGGCCTCTCTCCTGGAGGCCCTCTGTCAGACCCAGTGTTGACATGTGGCAAAACGCTCCTCCGGGCGCATCTTGCTTGGGCCTCTCTCCTGGAGGCCCTCAGTAAGACCCATTGTATACATGTGGCAAGACGCTCCTCGGGGCGCGTCTTGCTTGGGCCTCTCTCCAGAAGGCCCTCAATCAGACCCAGTGTTGACATGTGGCAAGACGCTCCTCGGGGCGCGTCTTGCTTGGGCTTCTCTCATGGAGGCCCTCAGTCAGACCCAGTGTTGACATGTGTCAAGACGCTCCTCGGGGCGTGTCTTGCTTGGGCCTCTCTCCTGGAGGCGCTCAAACAGACCGAGTAGTGACATGTGGCAAGACGCTCCTCGGGGCGCGTCTTGCAGGGGCTTCTCTCATGGAGGCACTCAGTCATATCCAGTGTTGACATGTGGCAAGACGCTCCTCGGGGCACGTCTTGCTTGGACCTCTCTCCCTGAGGCGCTCAGTCAGACCGAGTAGTGACATGTGGCAAGACGCTCCTCGGGGCGCGTCTTGCTTGGACCTCTCTCCCTGAGGCGCTCAATCAGACCCAGTGTTGACATTTGGCAAGACACTCCTCGGGGCGCGTCTTGCTTGGGCCTCTCTCATGGAGGCCCTCTGTCAGACCCAGTGTTGACATGTGTCAAGACGCTCCTCGGGGGGCGTCTTGCTTTGGCCTCTCTCCTGGAGGCGCTCAGTCTGACCGAGTGCTGACATGTGGCAAGAAGCTCCTCGGGGCGCGTCTTGCTTGGGCTTCTCACCTGGAGGCCCTCAGTAAGAACCATTGTTGACATGTGGCAAGACGCTCCTCGGGGCGCGTCTTGCTTGGGCCTCTCTCCAGAAGGCCCTCAATCAGACCCAGTGTTGACACGTGGCAAGACGCTCCTCGGGGCCCGTCTTGCTTGGGCCTCTCTCCTGGAGGCGCTCAGTCAGACCAAGTGGTGACATGTGGCAAGACACTCCTCGGGGCGCGACTTGCTTGGGCCTCTCTCCTGGAGGCCCTCTGTCAGACCCAGTGTTGACATGTGGCAAGACACTCCTCGGGGCGCATCTTGCTTGGGCCTCTCTCATGGAGGCGCTCAGTCAGACCGAGTGCTGAAATGTGGCAAGAAGCTCCTCGGGGCGCGTCTTGCTTGGGCTTCTCTCCTGGATGCCCTCAGTAAGACTCATTGTTGACATGTGGCAAGACGCTCCTCGGGGCGCGTCTTGCTTGGGCCTCTCTCCTGGAGGCGCTCAGTCAGACTGAGTAGTGACATGTGGCCTGACGCTCCTCGGGGCGCGTGTTGCTTGGGCCTCTCTCCTGGAGGCGCTCAGTCAGACCAAGTGGTGACATGTGGCAAGACACTCCTCGGGGCACGTCTTGCTTGGGCCTCTCTCCAGAAGGCCCTCAATCAGACCCAGTGTTGACACGTGGCAAGACGCTCCTCGGGGCGCGTCTTGCTTGGGCCTCTCTCCTGGAGGCGCTCAGTCAGAATGAGTAGTGACATGCGGTCTGACGCTCCTCGGGGCGCGTGTTGCTTGGGCCTCTCTCCTGGAGGCGCTCAGTCAGACCAAGTGGTGACATGTGGCAAGACACTTCTCGGGGCGCGTCTTGATTGGGCCTCTCTCCTGGAGGCCCACTGTCAGACCCAGTGTTGACATGTGGCAAGACACTCCTCGGGGCGCGTCTTGCTTGGGCCTCTCTCATGGAGGCCCTCTGTCAGACCCAGTGTTGACATGTGTCAAGACGCTCCTCGGGGCGCGTCTTGCTTTGGCCTCTCTCCTGGAGGCGCTCAGTCAGACCGAGTGCTGACATGTGGCAAGACGCTCCTCGGGCCGCGTGTTGCTTGGGCTTCTCTCCTGGAGGCCCTCAGTCAGACCCATTGTTGACATGTGGCAAGACGCTCCTCGGGGCGCGTCTTGCTTGGGCCTCTCTCCTGGAGGCGCTCAGTCAGACCGAGTGCTGACATTTGGCAAGACACTCCTCGGGGCGCGTCTTGCTTGGGCTTCTCTCCTGGAGGCGCTCAGACAGACCCAGTGTTGACATGTGACAAGACGCTCCTCGGGGCGCGTCTTGCTTGGGCCTCTCTCCTGGAGGCGCTCAGTCAGAACCAGAGGTGACATGTGGCAAGACGCTCCTCGGGGCGCGTCTTGCTTGGGCCTCTCTCCTGGATGCCCTCTGTCAGACCCAGTGTTGACATGTGGCAAGACGCTCCTCCGGGCGCATCTTGCTTGGGCCTCTCTCCTGGAGGCCCTCAGTCAGACCCATTGTTGACATGTGGCAAGACGCTCCTCGGGGCGCGTCTTGCTTGGGCCTCTCTCCTGGAGGCGCTCAGTAAGACCGAGTGCTGACATAAGGCAAGACGCTCCTCGGGGAGCTCATTGCTTGGGCCTCTCTCCTGAATTCCCTCTGTCAGACCGAGTGTTGACATGTGGCAAGACTCTCCTCGGGGCGCGTCTTGCTTGGGCTTCTCTCATGGAGGCCCTCAGTCCGACCCAGTGTTGACATGTGTCAAGACGCTCCTCGGGGCGTGTCTTGCTTGGGCCTCTCTCCTGGAGGCGCTCAGTCAGACCCAGTGCTGACATGTGGCAAGACGCTCCTCGGGGCACATCTTGCTTGGGCCTCTCTCCTGGAGGCGCTCAGTCAGACCGAGTAGTGACATGTGGCAAGACGCTCCTCGGGGCGCGTCTTGCTTGGACCTCCCTCCTGGAGGCGCTCAGTCAGACCGAGTAGTGACATTTGGCAAGACGCTCCTCGGGGCGCGTCTTGCTTGGGCCTCTCTCAAGGAGGCGCTCAGTCAGACCGAGTGCTGACATAAGGCAAGACGCTCCTCGGGGCGCGTCTTGCTGGGGCCTCTCTCCTGGAGGTGCTCAATCAGACCCAGTGGTGACAAGTGGCAAGACGCTCCTCTGGGCGCGTCTTGCTTGGGCCTCTCTCCTGGAGGAGCTCAGTCAGACCCAGTGGTGACACGTGGCAAGACGCTCCTCGAGGTGCATCTTGCTTGGGCCTCTCTCCTGGAGGTGCTAAGTCAGACCCAGTGTTGACACGTGGCAAGACGCTCCTCGGGGCGCGTCTTGCTTTGGCCTCTCTCCTGGAGGCGCTCAGTCAGACACAGTGTTGACATGTGGCAAGACACTCCTCGGGGCGCGTCTTGCTTGGGCTTCTCTCATGGAGGCCCTCAGTAAGACCCATTGTTGACATGTGGAAAGAAGCTCCTCGGGGCGCGTCTTGCTTTGGCTTCTCTCCTGGAGGCCCTCAGTCAGACCCATTGTTGACATGTGGCAAGACGCTCCTCGGGGCGCGTATTGCTTGGGCCTCTCTCCTGGATGCCCTCTGTCAGACCCAGTGTTGACATGTGGCAAGACTCTCCTCGGGGCGCGTCTTGCTTGGGCTTCTCTCATGGAGGCCCTCAGTCAGACCCAGTGTTGACATGTGTCAAGACGCTCCTCGGGGCGTGTCTTGCTTGGGCCTCTCTCCTGGAGGCGCTTAGTCAGACCCAGTGTTGACATGTGGCAAGACGCTCCTCGGGGCGCTTCTTGCTTGGGCTTCTCTCCTGGAGGCCCTCAGTCAGACCCATTGTTGACATGTGGCAAGACGCTCCTCGGGGCACGTGTTGCTTGGACCTCTCTCCTGGAGGCGCTCAGTCAGACCGAGTAGTGACATGTGGCAAGACGCTCCTCGGGGTATGTCTTGCTTGGGCCTCTCTCCTGGAGGCGCTCAATTAGACCCAGTGTTGACATGTGGCAAGACGCTCCTCGGGGCGCGTCTTGCTTGGGCTTCTCTCCTGGAGGCCCTCAGTGAGACCCATTGTTGACATGTGGCAAGAAGCTCCTTGGGGCGCTTCTTGCTTGGGCCTCTCTCCTGGAGGCGCTCAGTCAGACCGAGTGCTGACATCTGGCAAGACGCTCCTCGGGGCGCGTGTTGCTGGGGCCTCTCTCCTGGAGGCGCTCAGTCAGACCCAGTGTTGACATGTGGCCTGACGCTCCTCGGGGCGCGTCTTGCTTGGGCTTCTCTCCTGGAGGCCCTCAGTCAGACCCATTGTTGACATGTGGCAAGACGCTCCTCGGGGCACGTCTTGCTTGGGCCTCTCTCCTGGAGGCACTCAGTCAGACCGAGTAGTGACATGTGGCAAGACGCTCCTCGGGGTGCGTCTTGCTTGGACCTCTCTCCTGGAGGCGCTCAGTTAGACCGAGTAGTGACATGTCGCAAGACGCTCCTCGGGGCGCGTCTTGCTTGGGCCTCTCTCCTGGAGGCGCTCAGTCAGCCCGAGTTCTGACATAAGGCAAGACGCTCCTCGGGGCGGGTCTTGCTTGGGCCTCTCTCCTGGAGGCGCTCAGTCAGACCCAGTGGTGACATGTGGCAAGACGCTCCTCGGGGCGCGTCTTGCTTGGGCCTCTCTCCTGGAGGCGCTCAGTCAGACCCAGTGTTGACATGTGGCAAGACACTCCTCGGGGCGCGTCTTGCTTGGGCCTCTCTCCTGGAGGCGCTCAGTCAGACCGAGTGCTGACATGTGGCAAGAAGCTCCTCGGGGTGCGTGTTGCTTGGGCTTCTCTCCTGGAGGCCCT